>NC_033627.1:4216029-4223682 GCF_001540865.1 Ananas comosus | reverse complement strand
CGAATGGAATTGGTAAATTCAGTGAAAGCTATGCATACATATTTAAGTTTCCATATACTATCTTTCTTTCAACCTTTGACAGGCTAGTTAGTAGTTACATATAAGTTGGATTGACTATCTGCTTTAACTTCTTTACGCTCACATATGCCTAGTAGACCTAGTGGGGGTGAGGTCGCGAAGTCGGCTGGCCGAACCCACTGGGAACTTTCTGTAGTTCTCACACCACTAACCTATCAGGTTCCAGTGCGAGTGTTGTAGCTGAGGAGTCCGCAAGGCCCTGCAGCTTAGTTAGTGCGACACCAGAGTTTAGTAGTTTACCATTTGGTTTCATGTAACATTTTGATGTATATTGAAATGTAAATGAATGTATTAAAGAGTTTGTAAATAACTAAATGTTTGCAGTTATGTAAAGTTTTAATTTACAGTGAATTTCATGTTTACGGTTAGTTTACATATCACTTGTGATTGTTGCTTGCCTTCGTGCAACGTCATGTATATTGAAATGTGATCCTGGGAATTGTTTATTTCTTTATACATGTACTCATTGTTGTGTAGCCCTTGGGCGACAGGGGAGTCCTGTCCGTTCGGCGTCTGTGTACGGCCCGGATCGACAATCTGCGATAGCGGGACGTGACAGATAAATGTGGTATCAGAGCAAGTGATATGAAAGTCTAGAGTGAACCTTAGGGCTTAGGAATGGAAACTAGGAACTAGGAACGCGGAGTGACGTGGAATTTAATGATAGCGAAAGTCAAACAATTGGTTAGTTGTTAGTAAGATCTCTAATGTAATTAGGGAGCTGACCCAGTGTAGTTTATATGCAACTAAAAAAGAGTTATGTTGAATGGCCACAACATAAAGCTAAGGGTTGAGTATAAATACACTTGATTGCTTTCGCCTGATTGGTTTTGTTTTCCTAATGTGAATAGTTCGTTTCAGGAGAAATGCCACCGCGACGTGCGACGAGATCCACTCCGGCATCACCTTCTGAGGTGCCAGAGCAGTCTGGGTCTGATGAGGTTCAGGAGCTACGTGCTCAGGTGAGCGCGTTGGTAGGGGCTATGCAGAGACAGGAGGAGCATATAAAGAGGTTGCAGGATTTGGTGTCGCAACAGGCGACGACAGCAGCTTCTGGGAGTCAGGATGTACCTATCCCGAATCCGCCAGTGGTAGTGCCCCCTCCTCCAGTTGTTATTCCTCCTGTGGTCTCTGGGCCTTCTAGTTCTGATTCGGCCGCTTTGAGGGCCGAGCACGAGCGATCCTTATCAGTGTTGACGGCGTTCATGCGGTTTAATCCACCAATGTTTGATGGAAAGGAGGCCGATCCTTGGGTGTTGGAGACCTGGTTCACAGCAATGGAAGCTCTGTTTGAGGATATCTATACATTGGAAAAGGACAAGGTTCATTTAGCTGCACATTGCTTTGAGAAGGATGCGCAGATTTGGTGGCAAAAAGCGAAGAAAAGCCGAGTTCTAAATCCCTCCTTGCTTTCCTGGGATGAGTTCAGAGAGATCCTGTTTACAGAGTACTTCCCTGATAGTGACAGAAGGAAAATGAAAGAAGACTTTCGAAAGTTAAGACAGGGAAACCGTTCGGTACGGGAATACGAGCGGGAGTTTACACATTTAGTGAACTGTGTACCCGGGATGGTGCATACAGATCGAGATAGAGCTGACTACTTTGAGCGGGGATTACGGCCTGAGATATTCAGGATCATTAGTGCTCTAAAGTTAAAGTCATTTGAGGAAGTCCTGGATCGAGCCCTTTGGGTAGAGCGCAGCAATGCGATTGCGCGTGAGGAACGCGAGTCGTTTGATCGAGAGCGAGAAAGAGAAAAGGGAAAGAAGAGAACCACTAGTGGTGCCGGGGGACAGTCGAGCTCCAAACGGCCCCCTCGGTATCCACGACCACAGCAGAGGTATCCGGGACCGCAGAGATGTGTGATTTGCGGCGGGGATCATCGGGCGACGGCTTGTTCACAACGGGAAGGTAAATGTTTTAAGTGTGGACAGCCGGGACACATGATTCGGGATTGCCCGAGAGGAGCATCATCTGCACAGTCGACAGCTTCAGCCCAGTCACCCTCCAGACAGCGTTCTGGTTTACCACCTGCTATGTCAGCTGGGCGTACTTTTGTGCCGCGTCAGTACGAGCCACCCCGACCTGCATCAAGTACCCGTACAGAGACACCTCGATCTGCGCCGAGTGGACGTGTATTTGCAGCTCAGGCAGAGGATCCTGCCGTGGTCGATGATGTCGTGGCAGGTATTGTTCTACTTTATGGTATTAGATCTCGTGCATTATTTGACACTGGTGCATCACATTCATTTATCAGTAGTTCATTTGCTAAAACGCATGATATTGAGATTTCGGATAGACCAGATGCCTGGTGGGTTTATGCTCCTGAGCACACGTTTAGTGTTCACGAGGAGTGTGCGGCATGTCCAGTACAGATTGGAGATTGGATTATGCCAGCTGATTTGTTAGTGTTAAAGCAAATGAAAGGATTTGATATAATCCTTGGGATGGATTGGCTTACAAAGTACTATGCCACGATTGATTGCGAGAGTAAAGTTATTACTTTTCGTGAACCCGGGCAGAAGGAATTTGTATATCGAGCGTGCAAGAGTTCGCTCTTTGCACTGACTGTATCGTCGACGAGGGCGAGAAAGTTGATTAATAGTGGATGCACAGCCTATTTGGCGACTGTAGTGGAGACCCAAAAGGAACTTCCAGCACTGAGTGATATTCCAGTGGTTCGAGAGTTTCCTGAGGTATTTCCTGCGGAGTTACCGGGATTGCCGCCGGATCGGGAAATTGAGTTCGTTATTGACTTGATTCCTGGAACGGCGCCAATTTCAAAGGCTCCGTACAGAATGGCACCTGCTGAGTTGAGAGAGTTGAAAGCTCAGTTGCAGGATTTAATGGATAAAGGCTTTGTGAAGCCTAGTGTATCACCCTGGGGAGCTCCAGTTCTGTTTGTGAAGAAGAAAGACGGAACGCTTCGTCTTTGTGTTGATTATCGTGAACTGAATAAGATCACAATCAAGAATAAATATCCGTTGCCACGGATTGATGACTTATTTGATCAGTTGCAAGGTTCACGAGTATATTCGAAGATTGATCTTCAATCAGGTTACCACCAATTGAAGATCAAACCAGAGGATGTGCATAAGACAGCATTTCGCACTCGATATGGCCACTATGAGTTTACAGTGATGCCGTTTGGGCTTACTAACGCCCCGGCAGCATTTATGGATCTGATGAACAGGATCTTTAAGCCGCTGTTGGATCAGTGTGTGGTGGTATTCATAGATGATATTCTGATCTTTTCCCGAAGCAATGAAGAGCACGAGAAACACTTGAGAACGGTGATGCAGCTTCTGCGGGAGCATCAGCTATATGCGAAATTGAAGAAATGTGAATTCTGGCTACGAGAGGTGACATTCCTAGGGCACGTGATTTCTGAGGGTGGTGTTTCTGTTGACCCAAAGAAAGTGGAGGCAATTAAAGATTGGCCTCGCCCTACGACAGTTGCTGAGATCCGCAGTTTCCTTGGATTAGCAGGGTACTATAGGCGATTCGTGGAGGGATTCGCGAAGATTACTACTCCACTAACGCGCCTGACGCACAAAGGAGTTAAATATGTTTGGAGTGAAGAATGTGATCGAAGCTTTCGGGACTTAAAAGAAAGGTTGACTTCGGCGCCTATTCTTGCATTGCCGGTTTCAGGGGAGAGCTATGTGGTTTATAGCGACGCTTCCTACAGTGGGCTTGGGTGTGTGCTTATGCAGAGTGGCCGAGTGATTGCCTATGCGTCTCGCCAGCTGAAGGATTATGAAAAGAATTATCCAATTCACGACTTGGAATTGGCGGCAGTGATATTTGCATTGAAGTTGTGGAGACATTACCTTTATGGCGAGCATTGTGAAATCTACACTGATCACAAGAGTCTGAAGTATTTATTCACCCAAAAGGAATTGAACATGCGCCAACGCCGGTGGTTAGAATTGTTAAAGGATTACGATGTGAATATTCTATACCACCCAGGAAAGGCGAATGTAGTTGCTGATGCATTGAGTAGGAAGTCAGTGGAGAACTTGGCTATGATGATCACTCACCAACCGTCCTTGTGGAAGGAAATGTGGCGATTTGATCTTGAGGTAGTGGCCCCAGAGGTACCAGCTATACTCGCCGCTCTAGTTGTTCAACCGACCTTGTTGGAAAGGATTAAAGATCGGCAATCTTTAGATCCTTATCTCCAAAAGGTGCGGTGTGATATTGAGAGCGGGCAAGGGGATGATTTTACAGTTGGATCAGATGGAGCACTTCGGTTTCGAAACCGGTTGTGCGTGCCTAAAGATGAGGATCTTCAGAGGACTATACTACAGGAGGCACATCAGTCACCCTACAGTGTGCATCCAGGTGGCACCAAAATGTACAAGGATCTTAGAGTACATTATTGGTGGCCTGGGATGAAGAAAGATGTGGGACAGTTTGTGGCGCAGTGTTTGACCTGTCAGCAAGTGAAAGCTGAGCGCAGATTTCCCGCGGGAAAGTTACAGAGCTTGCCTATTCCGGTCTGGAAGTGGGAGAACATTGCGATGGATTTTATTGTTGGATTACCTCGATCACAGGCTGGACATGATACCATTTGGGTGATTGTTGATCGACTGACGAAGTCGGCGCATTTCTTACCGATTCATGTGACTTGGTCAGGGGACAAGTTAGCACAGGTGTACCTCGACGAGATCGTGAGATTACACGGAGTCCCGACGTCGATTGTATCTGATCGAGATCCGCGGTTTACATCTCACTTCTGGAAGAGTTTGCAGGATACTCTTGGCACACGTCTTGATTTTAGTACAGCTTTTCATCCTCAGACCGATGGACAGTCTGAGAGGACGATTCAGATATTGGAGGACATGCTACGGGCGTGTGTGCTTGACTTCAGAGGGAGTTGGCATGATTCCTTGGCGATGGCTGAATTTGCATATAATAATAGTTATCAGGAAAGCATCGCAATGGCACCGTTCGAGGCTCTCTACGGGAGAAAGTGTCGATCCCCTATCCATTGGAGTGAGGTAGGAGAAAGAATAGTTCTTGGTCCTGATGTACTCCAGGAGGCGGAGGAAAAGGTACGCCTAGTCCGCCAGAGATTATTGACAGCCCAATCACGACAGCAGAGTTATGCAAATAAGCGCCGCAAGAACTTGGAGTTTGCGGTTGGCGATAAGGTGTTCTTGAAAGTGTCGCCAATGCGCGGGATAAAGAGATTTGGTGTTCGAGGAAAGCTTAGTCCTCGATACATTGGACCTTACGAGATCCTAGAGCGAATTGGAGTAGTAGCTTATAGATTGGCTCTACCGCCGAAATTCGAAGGAATTCACAATGTATTTCATGTGTCGAATCTTCGAAAATATGTGCATCACTCAGGGCATGTTATGGAGTACGAACCTGTAGATCTGCAAGAGGATATGACTTATGAAGAGTATCCAGTGTCCATCCTTGATCGAGAAGTGCGAGAGCTGCGAAATCGCACTATCCCCTATGTGAAAGTACAATGGAGCAATCACTCAGGGCGAGAGGCCACTTGGGAGTTGGAGGAAGCTATGCGCGAATCCTACCCACATTTATTCAACCAGGAGAATTGAGGTATGAATTTAAGTTTCGAGGACGAAACTATTTAAGGAGGGGAGATTGTAATAGACTGAAAATTGGTTACAAGCTAATTGTGATCAAAGTGATCACAATAATGCTAAAATGGAAATTACGTATTCTTAAACCTAATTAGAGGTTTGAGAACAGCAAATGAGATGTTTTGGAAGTGTGAGAATAGACATGAATGAAATCGAAGTGGCTAAAGACCTCCAATTGCTATTGCTACTCTAAAACTGAAATTGTTAGTCGATTTGGTCGAAATGAACCATATGATGTCAAATGAAGGGAAATTGATTCCAAATTAAACTAGTAGCTTGTGAAAGTCCCTTGGCATGTTTTGGACGTGTTCGTGTTGAAATCGGAGCAAAAACAGAAGATTTGGAATTTTCTGTAAAGAACGGGGCTGAGAAAATTAGCAGAAAATGCACAGTGTCAGAAAATTATGAAAATTGGCAGAGATGTCAGGAATATTTTCATGAGGCTATAATTGAAGTTTCAGATTTTTCTGACACCCGTAGAGAGAGAAATAGCATTTGGAAGTTATCTGATAAAGATTACAGTTCGGGACAGTTCGCAGTGACCAAACGGGGTCGAAACTGAAATGTTAAAATTTCAGTGGACTTGTTAAGTAAAAACGAATATTCCTGCCAAATTTGAGCTCAATCGGACTGTCGGAAGAGCCTATGAAAGGTATTTGATCCGTGCGACTAAACGGATAAGTCGAGGGGCAAAATGGTAATTAACGCGTGCTTAGTGGAATTCCACTAAACCTGCTGCCAGGGAACCTCCATCCTTATCCCTCCCTCCTCAGCCACCATACGTAGAGAAAGAGAAGAGAAAAGAAAAGAAGAAATTGAATTGCGAAATTGCGTCGAAAGGGGTTTTTTTTTATAGAAACTGACCCCGGCAATGCACTTTTGCAAAATAAGAGTGCTAATGCGAAAGTGACCGCGTGTAAACCAAATTGAGGGTAAAAGAAACGCGTTGGCGAAATCGGTTCGGCAATCCGACGAACCTACGCAAAGATATCGCCAAATGAAGATTTTCGGCAATAGTTGCCGCTTTAGGTAGCATTGAAATGCTAATTTGTATAATATGAGCGATGACTCTAGTTTAATCTTTTCTAATCCTTTATAAGTGAAAAGTAAGCTTGCTCGAAAGTCTAAATCGGCTGGAGCGGCTGAGTGGGTGATCCAGATGAGTCCGTATACATCCGTTTTCTTCATTTCGTCTATCATTGGTTGATATATACATTGATGATGTTACGGACATGTTTCGACTTTCTTTCGTTATATATACTTTTGACATTTATACATACGTACGAAAGTGACTTAAATGGGTTAAGTAAAACCAATTGGGAGACCAATTGTTAATGAGTGACTGCGATAGGGTTTATAGCCCCTCTGCGTGGACGTGGGCTGCCCTAACAGTTGACCCCCTCTGCGTGGAGGACCAGGTCATTTCTACTGATGAGGCCTCGAGTAGCAAGTTCCTCCTCGCTGGAGTGAACTTGGTTTGTTTACACTCATACTAGACTAGGGGGAAATCTCCTAAGTTGACTGCTTGTGACAGTGTGAAATGAGATTGATCAAGAAATACGATCAAAGTGTTTAAGTAAAGAACTACGATTGAGTTAGAGATCAATCTTACAGTGGTTCAAGTGATAACAATATCAGGTATGTAAGTATCCCAAGATACAGGTGTAAGATTCAAGTGTAAAAGAGTTGTAACTATTCGTAAGTGTTTAAGTTTATAGTGAACGTATTATAGTGATGGGATACTACGTACTTATGTTCATTATACGAGTTACCTTATGGTATCTGTATTTTCCACTAAGTTTCTGAAGCCTATCGTGGTGGGTGGACATCACCACAGTTAGTTGATCTTAGGTGCAGAGCCTTTCGCAGCTGCTGATAGAGAGCGCTGAGGCACGTTTATCCTAGTCTTGCCGGCGATGGCATCAATCGCACAGCGGCTGGACAGCCTTTCAGT
>NC_033627.1:4212781-4215239 GCF_001540865.1 Ananas comosus | reverse complement strand
TTTCTTTCAGCTTTGTACAGGCATTGTAGTAGTTACATATATAGTTGGTTACTATCTGCTTTACTTCTTTTGCCTACATATGCCTGAGTAGACCTAGTGGGTGAGTCGGCGAGGTCGGCGGCCGAACCCACTGGGAACTTTTCTGTAGTTCTCACACCACTAACCATACAGGTTCCAGTGCGAGTGTTGTAGCTGAGGATCGCGGCAAGGGCCCTGCAGCTTAGTTAGCTGACACCAGAGTTTAGTAGTTTACCATTTTGGTTTCATGCTACACATTTTGATGTATTGAAACATGTAAATGAATGTATTAAAGAGTTTGTAAATAACTAAATGTTTCAGTTATGTAAAGTTTTAAATTACAGTGAATTTCATTGTACAGTTAGTTTACTATCACTTGTGATTGTTGCTTGCCTTCGTGCAAGCCATGTATATTGAAATGTGATCTTGGGAATTGTTTATTTCTTTATACATGTACTCATTGTTGTTGAGCCTTGGGCGGACAGGGGAGGTCCTGTCCGTTCGGCGTCTGTGTGCGGGCCCGAATCGACCAAATTGGCGATAGCGGGACGTGACACAAACCAAACCCACGTGCCCTCGACACAATCTGGGATCAAAATAAGAATCTGGGTCTACCGCCAACCCGGACTGCACCCAAAGACCTGAAACAGCCTAGACTCTACTGAAAAATAAGCTCGGCACTCCAGCACGAGCGTAAATACCTTCTAAACTACCCCAGATATCCATCACACTGATACTGCAACGATACAGTAGAACCACGGCTCTTAGAGCTAAATCGGGTAGTTCAAGCATATAATGGATTAAAACGCAGGTTTTCTCCTAAGTCAAATTTCAAATCCAACATGTATATTTATCATTTATTTAGCATATTTAAATTTAGATTACAGCCACTGCTAATCAATGAATTTAATCTAATCATATTGTAGATCAAACAATAAGCATACATGTCGACTATACATCTACTCATTTACTTAGGAGTAATCTGATGAAAACCCATCTCAAAGGCGATTTCTTTGGCAGCAACACCGTCTCGGATCACAAGAACACAGCTGGGAAACACCTCCAAACCAACAACAATCCCCTCAAAATCTGGACATTACAATTCACTCAAAATCCATTAAAATTCATCAATTTCAGCACCTAAGCTTAAGATTTGTCCAATTCCAATATCAAAACTCACCTAACAATCTCCAAATCAGGTGAAGATGCTCAATTCCAATACTGGTTGATAGGGGATGTGACTCAACTCCACAAAGCCACTGCTTCCCAAGTTCACCCCAAGAAAACTTAAAAACTTGCTATTCTGTCCATAGCAACAACAGCAGAGAAAAATATGAGTTCGACTGAGCTAACCTTCACCAAATTCGGCAAATCAAGGCTTCGTGGATTCCTCTGAAAGTCTAGAATCCAGCAAATCAAATTTCACCGCGATCTGACCTTCCTACGTCGCGCACGAGCCAAAACACTGGAGGTCGTCGCTGAAGAACTGCAGAATCAGCACCTAACAAGCTTGGAGTTGAAGATTTGAAGCAATTTATGGAAATTCGAGGGTGGAAGATGAAATCCAAAGGTTCACTGCGAAGAAGGAGTGAAAAGAGTTCATCAGGGTCACCTTCCAACTATTTATAGGCTGCTGGGAGGTTAAATAAGCCCCAAGAGAAGCAGCCGTAATCTAGTGTCCCTGCAGAAACGAGCATTTCTGGGCGCCCGGAACCATGTTCTGGGCGACCGAAACATCCAGGCTGCACAAAACATGCTCCTCGGACTCTCCGCTCGGGGTGTGCTGCGCCCATAAATGGCTCCGGCAGAACTCACCTACCACTCTGCCACGCGTCGAAGCAAACGATTTTTACGATGTAGAATTTTCGGACCCACTTCTGGACATCCGGAATATAGGATCCGAATTGGCTTCCAGTTTCAGCTAAATTCAACACTCAGTTCTGGGCGACCTAAACCATGTTCTGGGCGCCCAAATCAGGCAAAACTTCAATTTTGCTTATTTGAGTGCGCCGAGTCCAATTCAGCATCCAATTCAGGCAGAACTGACTCCTACTCAGTCCGACACTCTCGAGAGATGTCGACTAGTCACTAATACTGAAACCAATCCTATCCAAAGCTCAGTAACACTACAATTGAATTTAAAATTTAAATAGTAATATGAAATTCCTCTAAAAAAATTTAGTTGTAGAAATCTTACTCTCTAAGTTTTTTATGCATTACGTTTTAAACTGGTGCGAATAAACAGTATTTTAAATCTTGGTAGAAATTTAGTTTTTAAATAGTAATATGAAATTCCTCTAATTTAAATTTCACTTTTAAATTTTAAGTATTTAATTTTTAAATTTTAAATTCATCGTATTTAGAAATAAAACTATTTTAAAATTTCTATAATTTAAATTAATGCATAATTTGAGAAACACTAAAACATTTAAAGTAGATT
>NC_033627.1:4201983-4212499 GCF_001540865.1 Ananas comosus | reverse complement strand
TTTTTTTTTTTTTTTTTTTTTTTTTTTGAAAGTACCGAACCATTTCTCATATTTCCAAAGGAGAGATCTATCCCGACTCTAGAATGCTTTGATTTGAGCCAATATGTCTATCACTAACTCCAGAATCTCCCAACTCCTTTGCAAGATATTCTGTCGCTCTCTACAGTCTCATCTTCACTACTGGAAGCCACCGCCGCCGATGCTGGAGCTGCTGCCGCCTCGTCCTTGGCCTTCTTCGGCTCCTCGATCAGTCTCTCGAGACACGCGTCTGCGCCTTCGCCGGCCGACTTAGGCATCAGATTCTCTGCCACGTCGGCAGGCGACATTCTAATCTCCTCCAGCAGCCGCCGAACTTCGTCGAAACGGCGATGGCCGTCGATGCGGAGGTAGTTCTTGGCTAGCACCTTGAACGCCTCGTACCCGCAGTACGACATCTCAATGTGCTTGTCCGTCCTCCCCCGCCGTATCAGCGCCAGGTCGATCTTCTCTACTTGGTTCGTCGTGAACACAATGATCCTCTCCCCGCCGCACGCCGACCATAGCCCGTCGATGAAGTTCAGAAGCCCCGACAACGCCACCTGGTGAATATAAAATATTTAAAATATCATTCTCTAACAATTTAAATTTTTGAAACTCTAGAATATCAAATCAAAATTAAGCATTATTTTAAAATTATATTACAGAAAATTTTTTTATAAATACTCTTTTTTTTATTTTTACCTTCTAACTTTTAAAAATTTAGATTATACCTCACCAACATTTCATGTCGTTTTATTTAGACTCCTATAAAAAATATTCTTCAACATGACTGAAATATATTAAAAAAATATTTTTATTTTATAAAAAGAGTAAGAATAATTTAGTCATTTTGCTTTCTTCATTAACGTCGTATTCTCTAAAAATATTTCTGAAATTGTAAAGGGATTTTTCGTGATGTTACCTTACTGTTCTCTTCCTTTTCATCCTTTTCTGGCGGCGGCGGCATATTCTTTTTGTCCTCAGATTCGACTTCCGCACTGTCTTTCTCTTCGTGCTTGCTTCGCTTGCCGGTAAGGTCAAGTGAGCAGTCGATGTCCCCGACGACGATGACGGACTTGCTGGTGGTCTCGATGAAGAGCCTGCGCAGCTTGGTGTTGTCCTTGATGGTGGTGAGCTCGAGGTCGTAGACGTCGTAGTCAAGGAGGTTCGCCATCGCGGCGATCATGCTCTACTTGCCCGTCCCCGGCGGGCCGTGGAGGAGGTACCCGCGCTTCCACGCCTTGCGATCTGAGCGTAGTACTCCTTGCCGTCCCTGAACTGGATGAGGTCGTCGACGATCTCCTGCTTCTTGACCGGGTCCATCGCCAGCGTGTCGAACGTTGCCGGGTGCTCGAACGCCACGTAGCTCCACGTACGCCAAACCGCCGTCGTTCCTACGAAATATAAAAATTATGATAGTGTTGAACATAAATATAAATTTTTTTTTTTTGTTTTTTTTTTACCATCAATCTAAGCTTTTTTTTTTTTTAGAACAATCATTTATTTTACAGTAACATTACATATTTTACTTTTAAATAATTATATTTTGATTAAATAATTTTTTACCATTCTTGAATTCATGTTTCTATCATCTGCATGCGTCTCTTTATTCTCTCTCACCTCTCTTTTAAAGTGTCCCCTAAATTCTAAAGCCTTTAAAAATTTTAAATTTTTCTTAAAAAAAAAAAGGACTCTGCTTTTAAAATGCAAAACAACCAAAAGGTAAACAAAATATTAGTAGCCAACTCTCACTTTATATTAGCTAGATATAAAATTCAAACTTTACATTTATTTTAAATTCTATTGTGATCACATATATATAGCTATAAGTGGATGGTCGAGACTTTAGGAGCATTAAAACTACAGTGACCCAGCTTGTTGGGGGCGCTATCCGGCCGGTGTAGAAAAATTTACAACCGATCCAAACCAATTTAAGCTCAAAACTGAGCCAAACCTAACCGAACTATTATGGTTCGGTTCAGTTTTGTAACTATTTTTTAGATTTTCTATTTTTTGTAAATTTATTATAATTTAAGATTCAAAATTGACTCATTACGAAATCATGCAAAAAAAAAATTATAAATATAGAATTTTGAAAAATATGTTGTAATATATATGATAAGATCTGATTATAAATATAAAATTTTAATAAATGGTTCATAGAAAAAATATATAAAAAAATATTGCTATTCAGTTTTCTATTCAAACTCAATTGAATCCGAGAATCGAATTTTAGTCGATTTCAAAATTAAGCCAAACCGAAAATCAAACCAACCGAACCAAATAATTAATCTTACTTGGTTTGATACAATTTAGTTTTCGATGGGCTGTACACCCTAGTTATTCTTCGTACAAACCGAACCAAATAATCTTATTTGATTTGATACGGTTTAGTTTTCAGTTGTACACCTCTATATATTCTTTATATAAATCGAGGATCCGGCTACTATACTATTATGAGTACGATCGCCCTCATACTCATAAGTTGTTTTCGATGATAGAGCTTCCGAATCGACGATCCACATCGTCAAACATTATTTACAGCATTTAAAACTGCTAGAAATCAAATTTTATAATTTTTCGACATCATTTACCTTACGATCAAGAGGTCACAAATTTGACAATTTTTAACGGCCGGTATGGAATACTTTCTAGTTTTACGGTGTAAAAGAATCGAAATTTGTTGATTTTTTGATAGAAAATTCTATTCACTACATAGATAAAGATCAATAACTCCGATCTTGAATTGAAGGATCTGATCATGCTTTTTTAGGATGTCGTTCGATTTTGACCGTTCATTTTATATATGCCCACTTGATGGACTTTATTATGATTTCAAAAATTTACGAAATTTATTTTCTAGAAGTTTCAAATACTCTAGATCATATTTAACGGAGTGGATCATCGATTCGGAAGCTCCATCATCGAAAACAACTTATGAGTACGAGAGGTCCAATACTGATAATAGTATAGTAGTCATGGCCATAAATCGAACCAAATAATCTTATTTGGCTTGATAAGATTTACTCACTCTATGTTACTATGCGCAGTAACGTGCATGAAAAATAAAGATTTTGAGTTTGGAAATACGTACCAGCCATCGCTGTTCGTGAAGAGCCAGCGCTGCCGGTTCTTAACGGCGGCGGCACGGCCCTCCTCGACGATGCGCGGGAGGTACGACCCGACCACGAGCTCGCGGTGGCGCCTGGTGGAAGCTCAAGACAAACTAACAACTACTAACAATGAGGGGCATTGATAGTATTCTAATCCCACATTGGATTGAAACAATAGTAGGAGAGTGGAGACAAAGAACGCGCGCGTGCATATAAAAACGTCACCTTTGTAATTAACAAACAGTAAATATTTATGCCATTAATTATATAAACAAAAAAAATCTCCCATCCCAGATACGTTTTTGATAAATATTAATTTTTAATGATGTAATTAAACAGGAAAATCGTACTGGCCCCACCGAACCGGAAACACCCACTAACAGTGAGGAGATGATGTTCAAAAGAGTCAAGCATATGTGAAGTACTAACTTTTTCTTCTTGGATTTTTTTTGAAAATTCTAAAAATATAGACTAAATTATATTGATATCTGAGTTGGATTAGAATACTATCAATGACAAATAAGTTTCATTACAATCAATTTGTTTCAATAATGAAGCTTTCGAATCGATGCTCGGCATCGTTGAATATGATCTAAACAACTTAAAATATCTAAAAATTAAATTTTGTATTTTTTTCAATATTACTTTTGTATGCATCAAGTAGATACAAAAATATACGACTGAAAATAAATGTCACTCAAAAAATGATGATATGATTTTTGTAATGAAGATCAAAAGTGTAGATCATATTTTAAATAATTTTAAAAAAAATTTAACAAAAATTCAACTGACTTGAATCCCTTTACACCGGTAAATGAGAAAATACCTCATATCAACTATTAAAAGTACGAATTCCGCGACCCTTTAATTGTTAGGTCACTGATATCGAAAGATTTGAAATTTGATTTCTATATACTTCAAATAGTTTAAATTTTATTCAACGGTGTCGATCATCGATTCATAGGTTCAATCATTAAAAATGAATCGATAACAACGATGCCCTATTGATAGTACTCTAACTCAACTCTTGACAGTTTAATCCATCGATCCATACTGTCAAGTAGCGGGGAAATTAAGCGAGCGCTTCAGGATCCTACACCTATCTTCTCCTTCTCAACTTAGTATACCAATCTTCTTGATCTCTCAACTCATTTGCTGGCATCGCAACAACGATCTTTTCCCTCTCATCTCATTCACCAATATCGCATTACTAGATTTTAAGTTCATTTTGAATCATATATAATTTTTTTATTTGCCATGCAAATTGAGATTAGTTTAATATTCAGAATTAATTTTATTAATTAATTCTATTATTTTTAAATTATTTTTTTCGACAGAAATACTTAAATATATTTTATATATTGAGAAAATAATAAGAATAATATATATTTCTAGTATTTTTATCAATTTACAATAGTCCACATCACTTTTCAAACTAATATTAGCCCATATCACCGACCGACCGTCCCTAGAGCACATGGCAAAGGGCCGGCTTGGTGGTTGGTATTCGATACCCAAGTTCGAATCCTAGTTGATTCATATTTCTAGCTAAGTTTATTTCTAAATGAAATAAACGAAGCGGGTAGCGTGATACCGATCTCTAAAAAAAAAAAATATTAGCCCATATCATTCATTTACATATAGCAATTATATGAAGAATTATCAAACACTACAAATTTTTTTTACAATACAATACAATACTACTTCTTACAACATTTTTACAACAATACTAGCAAATCATGGCCACCACGACTACCCGCTCAGCCATACAGAAGAATCGCTCACCCATGGAGCCATTCTCCTATACATAAAGTTCCACCCAACACGTATATATCTCGATCCTAATTTATTTAGAATTTTTATGGTAATTTAAATTTTAAGCATTGCTTTATATATCTATCCACAATATATTTAAATACTTATGCTAATCTAACTAGGATGAACTATAAATTTAACTAAATCCTATCATTAATTAATTTGATTCGTTATGTCTAACATTAGCATGGCTATATCCAAACTTCTCTGCAATTAATACATTTAGCCACTCCCCACAGCCCCGTCTTTACTAACGGCCTCAGCGGCCGCAGCCGCAGCTGCGGCTGTCATTGCTTCTTCCTTGGCCTTCTTCAGCTCCTCGACCAACCTCTCAAGACACGTGTCTGCGTCTTCGCCCGCCGACTTGGGCATCAAATTCTCTGCCACATCGGCCGGCGTCATTCTGACCTCCTCCAGCAGCTGTCGAACTTCGTCGAAACGGTGATGGTTGTCGACGCGGAGGTAGTTCTTGGCCAGCACTTTGAACGCTTCGAACCCGCAGTAAGACATCTCGATGTGCTTGTCCATCCTTCCTCGCCGTATCAGCGCCTTGTCAAGCTTCTCCACGTGGTTCGTCGTGAACACGATGATCCTCTCCCCGCCGCACGCCGACCACAACCCGTCGATGAAGTTCAGGAGCCCCGACAAAGTCACCTGTTGAGTGTAAAATATTTAAAACACCATTCTCTAACAACACAACTTATACTTCCGAGAATCTGAAGTATCAAATTAAAATTAAGTATTATTTTTAGCTGTTAAAGTTTTTTTTAAAGAATAACGATTGTTTTTATGATGTTGTGTACCTTGCTGCTCTCTTCCTTGTTGTTTGTTCCCGGTGGCATGTTCTTATTCGGCTCGTCGTCCTTCTTCTTTTCCTTGTTTCGCTTGCCGGTGAGATCGAGCGAGCAGTCGATGTCCTCGATGACGATGATGGACTTGCCGGTGGTCTCGATGAAGAGCTTGCGCAGCTCGGTGTTGTTTTTTATCGCGGTGAGCTCGAGGTCGTAGACGTCATAGTCGAGGAGGTTCGCCATCGCCGCGATCATGCTCGACTTGCCCGTCCCTGGCGGGCCGAAGAGGAGGTATCCCCGTTTCCACACCTTGCCGATCTCTGCATAATACTCCTTGCTGTCCCGGAACTGGATGAGGTCGTCGACGATCTCCTGCTTCTTGACCGGGTCCATCGCCAGTGTGTCGAACCTCGACGGGTGCTCGAACGGCATGTGGCTCCACACCGAACGCCTATAGCCGTACCTGATCAAATATAAACTTAGCTAGAAATGTGAAACAATTAAAAAGTTTCGAACTTGAAATGCCGAATACCAACCATAAAAGTCATTGTTTCTTGAGCTAGGAATTAACGATCAGTTAATTAAACACACCTTGAATTCGCTAGTTTATATATCCTTGCAAAGTAGTAAAACTATGAATTCGTCTTCCAAAAAAAAGAGTAATTATTAGATTTAAATATTATTTTAAATTTTTTGATATTGCACACTAATGCCGTCCACTACTATATGTATAAATAATAATCTTTTGATTAAATAATTTTACCATTCATTTATGCATCCAGAGACGTCTCTCTGTTCTCTCTCAGCGCTCTTTTTATGTATTCCTAAACTCTTTTAAGTTTTTGAAATTCTAATTTCCAGAGAAAAGTAAACTTGAAAGTGCAAACAAACCAAACGCTAAACAAAATATTAATAATCAACCCTCAACATCCATCAGCTACTCCAAAATATATATGAATCCGAAGGGTATGGTGCTTTCGAAATAATAAAGAAGTTGGTGCTTTTAATTGTTTTTAATTTTTGAATCAATTTTTTGATCATTTCTAGTTCTTGAATCACTATTATTCCGCTAAGGGGATCACTAAATTCGAGGAAGACCACTAAAACTCTAGAAGGATCATTCTCATACCGCAATCCTAAAATTTTTGATCAAAGGGTCAAAATATTAGGAATACCGGCTTTTTTATACTTCCGAAAGCATGATACGTACTTTTACATAGAAATGTATAACTGCGCGCGTACCAGTTATCGCTAGGGTTATTTGTGAAAAGCCGCCGTTGCCGGTTCTTGACGGCGGCGGCGCGGCCCTCCTCTTGCACGCGCGGGAGGTACGACCCGTACACGAACTCCCGGTGCCGCCGGTGGAAGGTCAGGCGATAGTACCGCCGCTCGTCCTCCGCCCCGCCCCACGTGATCGTCTGCGAACTCGGCCACTCCTTCGACGAGAGCCACCACACCTTCATGCCCCCGGCGAGCTCGTCCACCACCTCGTCGTGCTCGCCCACCGTGATCAGGAGCTTCTTGCTGTTAGGGCCGATATCCGCTTTCAGCTTGCGGGCGCGGCGCAGCACTGAGGGGGAGGCCGCGAGGTAGGACTCGACGTTGGCATAGGCGTCGCTGCGGGACATTTGTTCGCCGGAGTATTCGGGGATGGTGAGTTGGATGTAGGGGTAGAAGTAGCAGAAGAGCTTGTTGGTGTATTCTGCGAGGTAGGATTGGAGCTGCTGGGGGAAGTACATCTGCACCATGGGATATAAGAACGCAAGACTTCCTAGGGCTGAGCCTAACCCTATCCAACTCTCCATCCCTCTCTCTCTCTCTCTCTAAAAAAAACTCTCTCTTTCTCTCTCTAAAACTCTCTTCTTCTTCTTCTTCTTCTTCTTCTTCTTCTTCTTTGTTGAGTACTAATTGGCTTTGTGGAAGGGAGTTTTGAAGCTATTTATAGTGAGGGTGAGGAGAGGGTTATAAAATGAAGCAACCTAGCAAGTTCCAAGTAAGCACACGTTTTATTTTATTCTATTTTATTTTGGCTTTTGTGAATTTTATATCTTATAGGTGGCTCTATTTTATGTTGACTTGGTTTGACCTCCACATGGTCATGAGTTAAGCTTATGTAGTGAATTAGTGGGACGTAATTAGTGGTACACAGCTCACAAACAGGGTTAATCTGTACTTGATTTAAAGTTGGCCTCTATAAAAAGGCTCGATCTTAATCTCCAATCATTTTCCTCATTTTTTGTTGTGATTCAGAATTAATTTCTTCCATTATTTTTATCTTTAATTTAAGAAACAACAATAAAAATGATTAAGATGGAGTCTTCAACTTTGCTTTCTCTGTGCAGTTGGTGTGTACAAAGGCGTTTGAACTATTAAAGGGCCCCACGCACAAATCGTGAGTATAAATATTTTTGCATATATCATTTGCCACACTTGTTAAAGATCCGTCATTGTTGGCGGTGCGGATGGGACCGACCATGCTTTTTTCTGGCAACAACGATAGTGTCGGTGACAAAGATCTCTTTGGTCGCAGCGAAGAGGGAAGGTGCGCACACATTAGCGAGGGAGAGGGAGGAAGAGAGGGAGGCAATGATTTAGAGAAAAAATGAGGGATGGAAATGTGAGAATTGTAGATGGCGACTGATCGTTTAGATGGATTAATTGAAAGTTTGATGGAGAAAAGGGAAAGGCCATGATGAATTAATTAGAAATACAAATATGAGGATTATAAATGGCAGTGAGAGGTTAAGAAAATAGAAAATGTTATGATGAATTAATTAGAAATAGAAATGTGAAGATTATATATGGTTAGGAGAAGGTCATGATAAATTAATTAAAAATAAAAATATGAGAATTATAAATGGCAGTGAGAGGTGAAGGAAAGAGAATATGGAATGGTCATGATTAATTAATTAGAAATAGAAATATGAGGATCATATCTGGTTGTGGAAACATTTAAATATATTAATTGAAATTTTAATAGTAAAACCGTTTATATGTATCAATTAGATATATTAATTAACATCTTGATGCAGGAAAAGGTAAAAATCACATGCGGTTAAGGATAAAGAAAAACTTGACACGTGGACAAAAAAATATTGATGATTCATATAGTTTAATAGATCTATATACTATATATAATGCTCTAGTGCTTTTTCCCTTAATTACCATATGTAATTATTAGTTTTCCAGGCTGAGATAGCATGTACATGTAGTTTATTGCATGAAATGAAACTTATACCGCATGATATACGAAGCGGGTAGCGTACTACCTATCTCAAAAAAAAAAAAAAAAAAAAAAAGAAACTTGTACTTAAGCGTGGTGGATATTAAAAAATGTAGCAAAAATAATAAAATACATTGAATCTTATCAAGATTATATATGAATATACTGACCGTCCCTAAAACAAGTGGCAAAGGATTTGATTGTTGGTACCCGAGACCCAAATTCGAATCCTAGTTGATTCACATTTCCAGCTAAGTTTATTTGTAAATGAAATAAACGAAGCGGGTAGCGTGTTACCTATCTCTCAAAAAAAAAAGAAAAAAAAAAGAAAAAAAAAGAGATTATATATGAATATCAATTGGGTTCGTAAATACGCCTATATATTTGTTAAAAATAAGCTCGTTTTTTTTTTGAGGGATAGATATATAACATGCTACCTGCTTCGTTTATTTCAAAAATAAGCCTGTTAGTAGCAAAAGATTAAGGTACACAGTAATTAGTCTTTTTTTCATCCAAATCCAACCAAACAATTTTTGCAAGGAGATAAAGAGAGTAGCTCCAAATTGTACTTTCCCGGATGATTTGCGGACAAAAATAATATTTGAGTGGAGTTGTTTGAAAAAATATATATATAAACTATATTTTTCGGTCTAATATAGAAAACTAATTAAGAAAACTTTCATGCTACTTTTGAATCTAATAACATCAGTAAGTTAACTTCCACGTACATACATCAAAAAGCTTTAAATTTTTTTAATTTTCAAATACTCCATCACAAAGTTAAACCAAACATGTAGAAAACTTTTTAAAATTTATCCGATACTACCGACCATTTTTAGAACAAATGGTAAAGGACTTGATAGTTGGTAGTCAAAATCCCAAGTTTGAATCCTAATTGATTCACATTTCTGGCTAAATTTATTTCTAAATAAAATAAATGAAGTGGGTAGCATGCTACCTATCTCTCAAACAGAAAAAAAAAGAAGAATTTATCCGATGCTAAACAGATATGATTTCGAATATAGATATCAAAAACAAAAACCTAGCGAATATGAATTCGAAAATGAATTTTGACTCTACCCAACCTGAACCCAAACCCGACTCGAATCCGAATTTATTTTACATTATATATAATATGTATATAAATATTTAATATTATATATGAATCTGTATTTTAAAAATTTAGATTTAATATAATATATTTTGAAATATTGAAAAGATAAATAATTATTTCGGGTTCGAATTTTTGGATTCACGTTCGAGTTCGAGTTTCAGATTTTTGGTCCGGCTCGGGTTCGGATATTTATTTTTAAAATCCGTTGGATTCGTTCGAATTCAGATTCCAAGATTGAAGACAGATTCGAGTTCGGGTTTCTAACAATTTGTCCCAAATCCGGCCTGTTGACAACCCTATCAGTAAGTATAGAAAAACTACTTCTTGAAATTATTGACTCTAAAATTACCGAACATGCTTTCTTAGAATTCAAGCATCCTCAAAAAAAAAAAAAAGAAAAAAAAAAAAAAAAAAAAAAAAAAAAAAAAAAAAAAGAACACAA
>NC_033627.1:3998460-4199708 GCF_001540865.1 Ananas comosus | reverse complement strand
GGAGTAAGCTTCTTATTAGTAAACCAGGAAGCTCGAATGAAAGTAATATTTAGCATTCCAATCTTTTATATTCAATACAAGGTTTTAAGTATATCTTTTTATTTCCCACATTAGTCTTCTTCCTAACTGGTGTTGGTGCCATGATAAAAAATTTACTAGGTCATTCTCTTTTAATTCTTCTGTATCAAGGCCCTTACATACAAAGGCAACTGATTTTGTCTTAGATCCACAAATTAAACCATGCAAGATCTTTGATTAATACCCTTAATTTTACATTTGTGGATCAACAATTTTAATCTAATTGTAAAGCTCTTCCACAGTTGCTTATTTATAGGACTCTTATGAATTTTAAGTATTTTTATAGTTCAAAGAGATCAAACTAGATGCCTTATTAATTAATTATCATCAATAACTAACTTTAGTAATATTTCTTATCAGGAAATATTTGCAGAGACAACAAATTTGCAATTTGAGGAATATTGCTTCAATCCAGTGTGTGATATCATTGAATCCTCTACCGTTGTATTTTTTTTTCTTTGATTTGTATGAGTTGTGATGATACAAAAAAAAGTATAAAAAGAATATTTTACCAAAAAACTATAAATAAGAAAATTATTTCATCTCTTATACTATTATTATCTTTAGTATCACAAACAATGATCCCTATAGCTACAATCTATGAGTATAAACATGTTACGATAGTTGTGGGGCGAGTGATGTTGAATTTATGAAGGCAATAAACTTATTTACTGTAACATTTTCTTAGCTATTTCTATGCAGACATTGAACATTTTGTATATAGGAATACTTTCGCAATGCGCCTCTCCCATTGTCTTTACTATTATGTCTGTCAATCAAGTTGGATCTATATGATATTTCATTAACTATCAAAATCTGTGCTGGCTATATATACCTTACTGCACATCCCTTTTATTGGTTATAGTTGCTTTAGTATATTTGATAAATGCAATTGTCAAGGAACAAATTTTGATCAGCTGACGTCGTATGAAAATTTTCATTTGAGTCACAATGCGCCTGCCCCAATGGCTATCATGTTAGATTTTATTACTTCTATAGATATTTTATAATTCATAAATTTTATTGCAATGCTCTCTACCCGTCGCAACGCACGGGTTCCTACACTAGTATGCAGTTAAGGGTAAAAAAAAACTTGACACGTGGACAAAAAATATTGATGATTCATATAGTTTAATAGATCTATATGCTATATATAATGCTCTAATGCTTTTTCCCTTAATTACCATATTTAATTATTAGTTTTCCAGGCTGAGATAGCACATGTAGTTTATTGCATGAAATAAAACTTATAACATATGATATACGACGCGGGTAGCTGCTACCTATCTCTCAAAAAAAAAAAAAAAAAAAAAAAAAAAAACTTATACTTAAGCATGGTGGATATTAAAAAACGTAGCAAAAATAATAAAATACATTGAATCTTATCAAGATAATATATGAATATCAATTGGGTTTGTAAATACGCCTATATATTTATTAAAAATAAGCTCGTTTTTTTTTAGAGAGATAGGTAGCATGCTATCCGCTTCGTTTATTTCAAAAATAAGCTCGTTAATTAGTAACAAAAGATTAAGGTATACAGTAATTAGTCTTTTTTTCATCCAAATCCAACCAAACAATTTTTGCAAGGAGATAAAGAGAGTAGCTCCAAATTATACTTTCCCGGATGATTTGCGGACAAAAATGGTGTTTGGGTAGAGTTTTTTGAAACAAAAATATACATAAACAATATTTTTCGGTCTAATATAGAAAACTAAGGAAACTTTCATGCTACTTTTGAATCGTATAACATCAGTAAGTTAACTTCCACATACATCAAAAAGCTTTAAATTTTCTTAATTTTCAAATACTCCATCACAAAGTTAAACCAAACATGTAGATAACTTTTTAAAATTTATCCGATACTACCGACCATTTTTAGAACAAGTGGTAAAAGGGCTTGATAGTTAGTAGCCAAGATACCAAGTTTGAACCCTAATTGATTCACATTTTTAACTAAATTTATTTCTAAATAAAATAAATGAAACGGGTAGCGTGCTATATATCTATCTCTCAGAAAGAAAAAAAAAAATTCCGGTACTAAACGGATATGATTTCGGATATAGATATCAAAAACAAAAACCTAGTTAATATACATAGATTCGAAAATGAATTTTGACTCTACCCAACCCCAACCTGAACCCGACCCGAATCCGAATTTATTTTACATTATATATAATAAGTATATACATATTTGATATTATATTTGAATTTGCATTTTAAAAATTTAGATTTAATATAATATACTTTGAAATATTGAAAAGAGAAATAATTGTTTTGGGTTCGAATTTTCGAATTCAGGCTCGAGTTCGGATTTCAGATTTTTAGTCCAGTTCGGACTCGGATATTTATTTTTAAAGTCCGTGGGATTCGGATTCGTTTGAATTCGGATTCCACGATTGGAGACAAATTTGAGTTCGGGTTTCCAACAATTCGTCTCGAATCCGGCCCGTTGACATTATTGACTCTAAAATTACCGAACATGTTGTATTCGCACTACATCATAAATAAAAATATAATAGTAGGTGAGAGGAGACTTATTAAGAACGCTCGCGTGCATATTAAAACGTCACCTTTGTAAGTAATAAATAATAATTATTTATGCCATTAATTAAACAAAAAAAAAAACCTCCCATGCCAGATACCTTTTTGATAAATATTAATTTTTAATGATGTAAATTAAACAGGAAATTCGCAACTTGCCCCACCAAACCGGAAACATCCACTAACAGCGAAGAGGCGATATTCAAAAGAGTCAAGCACATGTGAGCACTAATGTTTTTTTTCTTTGAATTTCTGTTTTTTTAAAGAAATTCTAAAAATATAGACTAAATGATATTGACATCAGAGTTAGGTTAGAATACTATTAATAGTAAACGAGTTTCATTACTACTGATTTATTTTTAATGATGAAGCCTTCAAATCGACAATCGTCATCGTTGAACATAATTAATCTAGACCACGTAGGTTATCTATAAATCAAATTTTACATATTTTTAATATTGTTCTCTTATGCATCAGGTGAGCATCAAAAAATGATGATAGGATTTATAATTAAGATCAAGAATATAGATCTTTGTTTTAAATAGTTGAAAAAGTTTCTAATAAAAATTCAGCTGATTTGAATTTTTTTATCCCGTTAAATGAGAAAATGCTTCTTATCGATCATTAAAATTATAAATTTTGCAATCCTTTAATTACTAAGTCACTAATATTAGGAAAAACTAAGATTTAAACAAGTATTGTAAGTCATGTTCAACAATTAATGCCGATTCTTAATTCAAGGACTTAATGAAACGTATTTGCTATTAATAGTATATTGGCTCAACTCTTATTACGGCACATTGACTGGGGCTATAGAAATTCTACAACATGGCACTTGTAATAAGTAATGTATATTTATGTGGAAATGGCAGGCGGATATCCTTTCGTTCTGACTGCTCTGCAAATAAGGAACAACGTGGGCCTAGGTTGATAATATTAGCTTGGTAATATGGTGATTAAAAATACTATATTTATACTGTAGAATGTCCAAAAAAAAATACAAAAGTGCTTTCAATATTTGTTTCTTTTATACTATAAAAGTATGGCTACAACAGTCATCAGAGAAGTATGCTTCGATGGCGATTATAACCGTAATTTAAAAGCATTGAGCTTTTAATAATATAAAAATGATACTTTTAATCACCATATTACCGACATGCACCTTAGTAATCACAAAAATGTAACCATTCCCAGAGCAAGTGGCAAAGTTCTTGCTAGTTGGTACCCGAAGTCCTAAATTCGAATTCTAATTGATTCATATTTTCAGCTAAGTTATTTCTAAATGAAATAAACGAATCGGATAGTGTGCTACCTATCTCTCTCTCTCTCTCTCTCAAAAAAAAAAAAAAAAAAAAAAAAAAACTGCTTCAGCTAGCAAAAAAAAAAAGGAGAGATGGAAGCCTAACAATATTACAAAACTGTTAAGCGAGAGATTAAAAGGACGTAGAGGCTGATATATATTGAAAACACTGAGAGGAGATTTTTTCTTTTTATATATATATATATATATATATATATATATATATATATATGAGTCCGGCTACTATACTTTTATGAGTATTGGCTTCCTTATACTCATAAGTTTTCGGCCCTTAGATTTATTCCATAATCATTTTCACCCGTTAGATCATACTATTCAACCAATTATCCACTCAACCCTAGGGGACCACGATCATTCTAAGTGGGGACCGTCATCATCCTAACCACACATCCCATCAATCAACGGTTAAAAATTTATGAGTACAAGGGGTTCTATACTCATAGGAGTATAGTAGGCCCAGCCTATATATATATATATATATAGAGAGAGAGAGAGAGAGAGAGAGAGAGAGAGAGGGGGGTAGAATTATGCTTTCAGAAATAAAAGGATGGTGGTGTTTCCAACTTTTTGGTCATTGGATTCATTTGACTATTTTTGATTATTTCTGATCTTTCAATTAATATTATTATTCTAGAAGGACCACTCAACTCTAGAGGCTAGGGGGGACCACTATCATCTCGCCCCTATAATTTTTTATTAAGGGGCAAACAGTTAAAACTAACTCCTTTATACTTTTAAAAGAATAGTAGCACCATGCTATTGATAGTACCAAGTTCTTGGTATATATATATATATAGTAGAAAAAAAACTTTTTATTAATATTTGTTTGGTTGAAAGAAAAAAAATGAATGAAAAAAATTATACGTAACTTGAGTTTTTGTTTTCGGCCGAAAAGCAACGAAAATCAAAAACTTCAATTTTTTTGTTTTTCAAATTTGCAAAAATATTTTCACGAAAAAATATTTTTACATTAAATCAAACAAACAAGAAGGCAATTTTTATAACGAAAATAATTTTTGATTTATTTTAGGCCAAACCAAACACCCTCTTAAAAAAAAAGAAAAAGAAAAAAAGCAAAACAGAGTACTGTATGAAGATACAGAGATTCCTCAGTTTGTACAGTAAAGATAATTGATCATTAAAAAACTCCTATGAAATCAACAACTGCAACTAGAAGAATACAAAGGACTGATAGCTCCAGTCCCTGCAAACAAATTTTTACAAAGGAGAGATCAATCCCGACTCTAGAATGCTTTGATTCGAGCCAATATATCTAACACTAACTCCAGAATCTCCAAACTCCTGTGCAAGATATTCAGTTGCTCTCTACAGTCTCATCTTCACTACTGGCCGCCACCGTCGCCGACGCTGCAGCTGCTGCTGCTGCTGCTGCCGCCTCGTCCTTCTCGTCTCCATGCAATTGCTGTAGCTGCTGCCGGAAGAGAGAGGAATAGAACAAGCTCTTGCTCTTCTTCTTGTCCTCGATCAGCCTCTCGAGACACGCGTCTGCGCCTTCGCCGGCCGACTTAGGCATCAGATTCTCTGCCACGTCGGCAGGCGACATTCTAACCTCCTCCAGCAGCCGCCGAACTTCGTCGAAACGGCGATGGCCGTAGATGCGGAGGTAGTTCTTGGCTAGCACCTTGAACGCCTCGAACCCGCAGTACGACATCTCGATGTGCTTGTCCATCCTCCCCCGCCGTATCAGCGCCGGGTCGATCTTCTCCACGTGGTTCGTCGTGAACACGATGATCCTCTCCCCGCCGCACGCCGACCATAGCCCGTCGATGAAGTTCAGAAGCCCCGACAACGTCACCTGGTGAATATAAAATATTTAAAATATCATTCTCTAACACTCTAAATTTTCTGAGATGCTAAAATATCAAAATTAGCCATTATTTTTAGGCTAAATTATACAATATTTTTTTTATAAATATCTGCTTTATTATTTTTTCTCGCTAATTTTTAAAAATCTACATTATACTTCCTCAACATTATACTTTCTTAACGTTTCATATTATTGTATTCAGTTTTCTATCGAAAATGCCTATCAAATGACAAAAATATATTCAAAAAATATATTTTTTTATAAAAAAAAAATAATTTAGTCATTTTATCCTCTTCATTAACGACGTATTTTCTGAAAATATTTCTAAACTTTTAAGAAAACAAAATATGAATTTTTTATAATTAGAACAAAAGAAAATAAAAAAAATAGATATTCACAAAAAAAAAAATTATGCATTTTAATCTTATTTTTTACTGAAATAGTTTCTAGAGAACAACGATTGTTTTGATGATGTTACCTTACTGTCCTCTTCCTTTTCATCCTTTTCTGGCGGCGGCGGCGCATTCTTTTTGTCCTCCGATTCGACTTCCGCACTGTCTTTCTTTCCGCGCTTGCTTCGCTTGCCGGTGAGGTCGAGCGAGCAGTCGATGTCCTCGATTACGATGATGGACTTGCTGGTGGTCTCGATGAAGAGCCTGCGCAGCTCGGTGTTGTCCTCCACGGTGGTGAGCTCGAGGTCGTAGACGTCGTAGTCGAGGAGGTTCGCCATCGCGGCGATCATGCTCGACTTGCCCGTCCCCGGCGGGCCGTGGAGGAGGTACCCGCGCTTCCACGCCTTGCCGATTTGAGCGTAGTACTCCTTGCCGTCCCGGAAATGAGTGAGGTCGTCGACGATCTCCTGCTTCTTGACCGGGTCCATCGCCAGCGTCTCGAACGTTGACGGGTGCTCGAACGGCACGTGGCTCCACGCCAAACCGTCATCGTTCCTACAAAATATAAAAATGATGATCGTGCTGAATATAAATATTAAAAATATATATATTTTTTACGTAAATTTAAGCTTTTCTGTAAAACAATCATTTATTTTACACTAACTTTACATATTTTACTTTTAAATAATCATATTTTGATTAAATAATTTTTTATTTTTTTTTTAGAGATAGATAGCACGCTATCCGTTTTGTTGATTAAATAATTATATTTATTTACTTTTTCCTATTCTTGAATCCATGTTTCTATCATCTGCATGCGTCTCTTTATTCTTTCTCACCTGTCTTTTAACGTGNAAAAAAAAAAAGGACTCTGCTTTTAAAATGCAAAACAACCAAAAGGTAAACAAAATATTTGTAGTCAACTCTCACTTCATATTAGTTAGATACAAAATTCAAATTTTACATTTATTTTAAGTTCCATCGTGATCTCCTAGCTATAAGTGGATGGTTGAGAATTTAGGACTATTAAAACTGCAGTGACCCAGCCTGTTAATTAGGGGCGTAATCGGGCCGGCGTAGAAAAATTCACAACCGAACCAAACCAGTTTAAGCTCAAAACTGACCCAAACCTAATCGAATTAATATGGTTTGGTTCAGTTTTGTAATTATATTTTAGATTTTCTATTTTTTGTAAATTAATTTATAATTTAAGATTCAAAATTGACTCATTACGAAATCAGGCAAAAAAAATTCATAAATATAGAATTTTGAAAAATGCGTTGTAACATAGATAGATGATAAGATTTGATTATAAGTATAAAATTTTAATAAATAGTTCATAGAAATTTCTCAAAAAAAAAAATAAATAGTTCATAGAAAAAAAAATATAAAAAAATATTGCTATTCGGTTTTCAATTCAAATTAAAAAAATATATTCAAACTCAACTGAAACCGAGAATCGAAATTTAGTCAATTTCAAAATATATTAAGCCAAACTGATCGAAAATCATATCAACCGAACCAAATAATTAATCTTACTTGGTTTGATACAATTTAGTTTTCGATCGGCTGTACACCCCTAGCTATTCTTCGTACAAACCGAACCAAATAAAATAATCTTATTTGGTTACAAACGGAACCAAATAACCTTATTTGATTTGATACGGTTTAGTTTTCAGTTGTACACCTTTCTTTATATAAATCAGAACCAAATAATCTTATTTGGCGGCTTGATAAGATTTACTCACTGTATGTTACTACACGCATGTAGTAATAATGTGCATGAAAAATAAAGATTTTGAGTTTGGAAATACGTACCAGCCATCGCCGTTCGTGAAGAGCCGGCGCTGCCGGTTCTTGATGGCGGCGGCGCGGCCCTCCTCGACGACGCGCGGGAGGTACGACCCGACCACGAGCTCGCGGTGCCGCCGGTGGAAGCTCAGCTGGTAGTACCGCCGCGTCGCCTGCGCCGCGTTCCACGTGATCGTCTGCGAGGCCGGCAGCTCCCTCGACGAGAGCCACCACACCCTGGCGCCCCCCGCGAGCTCGTCGGCCACCTCCTCGTCCTCGTCCACCGTGATCAGGAGCTTCTTGCTGCCGCGGCCGACGTCCGCCCTCAGCCTGCGGGCGCGGCGCAGCACGGAGGGGGAGTCGGCGAGGTAGGACTCGACGGCCGCGTAGGCGTCGCTGCGGGCCATGCCGCCGCCGGAGTATTCGGGGATGGTGAGTTGGATGTAAGGGTAGAAGTAGGAGAAGAGCTTGTGGGTGTAGACGGTGAGGTAGTACTGGAGTTGGTAGGGGAAGTATTGGCGCACCATGGCGCCTAACAACATGAAACTCGCTAAGGCTGACCCTAACCCTGCCCACTGTTCCACCTCCATCTCTCTTTCTCTCTCTCTCTCTCTCTCTCTGTACATACATACGTACATACATACATACGCACATATATATATATACACACACATATGTATATACATCAATCCTAGTCCTACTAGGAGATGTATAAATTTTCCCTCGCTCTATCCTAATTCTATTTAATTAGGATTTCCGAGTAGAAACTAAATATAATATACTAATTAAATTCCCCTAATCCTATTAGGATTATTATTATTATTATTATTTTTTGAGAGACTATTAGGATTAAATTAAATGATCGTTATTATTTAGATGTGAACGAAAATATTTTTAATTAAATTTATTCTAACATTTACAATTTGTCCATAAACTCGTAATGCAGTTTTTTTGCACTTTAATCGCTGCAATTTTGCATACCTATATAGTTATTATACTTACACTATGAACCTATTAAAGTATACTTCTATTTCACCTGCTGCAATGGCCAGATCTCTATTTGCATGGCTTCAGTGCTGATTAGCAATGAAATTATGATTTAATCTACATAAATGTTGTCACTGGAACTCCTAATGGATCAAAAACTACTTGATGTTAAACCTCGTGAGAATTAGCTGACCATTTGTCAATTCTCTAAAGTCTCACATGTCGGCCTTACACCACTTCGAACATGACTCGGCCACCTAGCCTCACGCTATTTCAAACATGACTCGACCCACACATAGCCTCCCACCACAGATCAGGATGCTGGCCCATTTAAGCGAACAATCCCCCCTCAAACACCTGCACATATTTGCAGCATAAGGGAATCGAACCCATGACCTCTGGCTCTGATACCACTTGTCGGATCGTTGGCGCTAACCATTAATCCCAAAAACTCGAACTGTTACAAATACGCAACCAATTCACTTAAAGTGTACAGATACAGCGCCCATGGGTCTCGATTGTGACTCGGCCCACCCGGTCTTAAACCACTTCGAACATGACTCCGCCCACCCAGCTTCATACCACTTCAAACATGACTCGACCCACACATGGCCTCCCGCCACAGGGCAGGATGCTGGCACATTTAAGCAAACATCACAATCCATTCGTGATAAGTAAAGTCACTGGAGTCTCACAATCCATTCGTGATAAGTAAAGGCAAAGGTTCGAACTTCCATTTCACTTAGAATTCGTAAGGAAAGTCAATGTAATTCTCAAGCAATACTATACATAAGATCAATCATCAAAGAAGCAATCAACCATTTATTTTACTGTAAGGAAAAAAGAACAAAACATACCCATTTTTACATGCACATCTACACAGTAGAAGAGGTGATAACACATTCTTAGTTCTTACTCTAAAAGCATAGATTGTAGTCTTGGATATATAACCTGCTTATAAAACCTCCTTGTTCTGTAGAACAAAGCAAAGGCAACAGCAGATCCTAAAACACAAACACAAGCCATTATCAAGAAGGACAGCATGAAGCAGTGCTTACCCATGCATGCATGGTGGCCAGATGACTCCCTGTCATATATATACCCCACCACCCTCACAGAGAGAATGTAAGATCCGAACGGGCTCGCGATGGCCACGGTGTTGAAGATGGTCCCAAAATGCCGAAGCCCGAAAATCTCCGACGTGATGCTCGGCATCAAAGACCACTGACAACCATAACAAAGCCCAACTAGAACAGAGCCAGCATATAGAGAGCCAGGAAGGCCGGAAGAGATTATTAAATGGCCCACACTCATTGTAAGAAGAGTTAGAGAGATGAACAAAGGGCGACCCATGCTTTTTGAGCGGAGGAAATGATCGGAGGTGTAACCAGCACCAAACCGCCCTATAAAGTTCCATATACTCCATAGAGATACTAAGGTACCTGTTTCTACACTTGTGTAGCCGAGCGAGCCTCCAATTTGGCCTATGTTGTTTACGGTGGCTAGGCCAGAGCCCATTCCGCATGCCATGGCTAGGAATAACAACCAGAAATTAAAGGTGCACATGGCTTCCAATAAATTAGGGTTTTCTGTGCTCAAGATCCGTGCAACATCTTGATTGGATGGCTCGAGCTCCCTGTTGAAGGGTGGTTTGTTCATGGAGGTGCTTTCTGCTAAGAGCTGTTCACATTCTTCTGGCTTTTCTGATTCCATCTTTTCGGCTTTAACTACAATGACTAGTGGCGAGAGGAGCAACAGGAGGAGAATTGCTAAAGTAACAGTTCGGGCGGATGATCCAAGTGTGAAAATGCACTCCCCAATTATGATGAACATAAGGTAACCAGCAACCAACAAGGCGATGAGTGAGAAAGCATCGAGGAATTTCTTGTTGTATTCTTTGTTTTCGGGATAAACTTCAACAAAAAACATAAGCAGCAACGTAAGGGAAGTAGGGAGTATTGCTAGCATCAGAATGAAAGAGCTCGGGTTGCCACCGAACACCGTGCGATATATCTGAACAAGTATTGCTCCGCTTAGTCCAAGAAAGCCCTATGCAGAGATATAAAGAGTGAAATTAGACCACCAAGAAGAAAGAAATGGCTAGAAAGATGACAGTAGTAATACAAATGGTTATGAAAATGATCAAATTGACATTGAATGGCAACTTAAGGAGAATAACAAATTACCGATAAACATATATACTCATATAATACCAACGACTATGATACCTACTTAAGTCCATATATACTTATATAATATGCCCACGATACCGTATTCCTAAATACCAACAACTATCATATCTGCTGCAGCAGCAAATCAGATATGATTACATATGTGATCTAACTTAAACCTATGTGTTTTACTTTGTGAATTTGGCCTTTAGGATAGAAATCTGACAAGAAATAGATAACATAAGAGTGGAATCCTTTTCAGATTCACATCATAGCATATTTTAAACAGACGATGTCTAATATAGATATTTCCAAATTATGCAAAATGCACAACTGTGACAAATTTTATTCTGCCTGGCATATTTAAAACGGACTTTTTTCAAAGTTCACGGCCTACCAATGAAAAATTATAATATATACATGTCCAAATTATGCAAAATAAACATCGAGCAGCGCCAAATTTTATTTTGTCTGATCCATATACCTATACAGGAATTGGCATGCCAACAGAATGAAATTGGTAAAATGTCAGAAAAATATAAGCAAATAATATAATCTTATAAAAATGTTGATTATATGTGGAAAATAGAGACGAAAAACTTAGAAGGATTTAGAATAAGAAGATCAAAACAAAATATATGTTTGCAAATACATATATGTCAACATATGAATTGTGCAGATACTTCTAGTTAATGCTTAATCAGATTTTCATTATTGATCAGAACTCAAGATGACAAAAGTTTATGAAAGCCTTCAAATCTCATGACCATCAACAGTTCTAGTTCACATATAAATTGCAAGACATAACCAAGCTATACATCATTGTCGACAAAGCACGCACAATGGAATCAGCCAAACACAGACACCACTTGACTTTTATGTGCTTTTTCCAAAAGCATTACAGGAATCACCACAGACTACAAAACTAGGCATGTGCGTTAAAAGCATTACTGAAGGAGGTGGGGCAAATGGCATGGAATAAAATAACTAAAAAGAATCATTTAAATGATGTTCCTGGGCAGATTCACGAGATGGAGATCTAGGAAGATCCTCAGAACCAAATCAGCAAATAGTGATGATAATATCAATTTGATGTTCAAATGTAGAAAATATTGAGGTCAAAGTGAAGAGTCTACAATGTATAAGATGTAGTACATGTAGCATGTGATACAGATATGACACAATCTAACACTGTTGCCAAGCAAAGAGTGAGAGTGGAAAAAAGAATTCCATTTCATTCATTCAAAGCCTGAAGAAACAGCAGGTACTATAGCTTCAATGACATCTACTCTCAACAAAAAATTTCGTGAACAGGTATCTCCAAAGAGGAAAGAGGTGCCCTAGTGGAAGATGAGGAAAGGAGACATGAAGAAAGCAAACCAAACATAAATAGAGTATTGCCAAAGAAGCATATTTATATAAATGGATCTCCGATTTGAATGTGAAACTCTAAAACATACCCAATCAAATCCAACAACATGCCCCCTGGTAAGTATAGTTGTGCTTAGCAAGTATATTCACACAATTTTGGCACAATGCCATATGTGGTGCCTCATCTTACGATCAATTGCTTGAACTATTAAGCTTACACCAGGAAAACAGTTTGGCCATACTAAAACATTATTCAAGTCAAAGTTGGACTCCTACTTGTTTCATTTTTCTCCTCTCCTGAAACCTCCTTATATAAAGGTTTTGGAGCAACACCACCCGACTTTTTCCTTAATCATAATAACAAAGCTGCAAATAAATACCCTTGCATATATGCCTATGGAATGAAAAGAAGGAGAGTTCTAATTTCCATTTACTCCATCCAAGCAATGCCTAGGGAAACACCAAACAGTCCTTATTTCAATAATTAAGCCTATCAAGCTTCAGGGCTATCAGACATGTATACAGAGTATAGCCGCTCCTTGATCGCTGAAGATATGAGCAAGAAGGGGAATTGATTAATACAACTCCATATTGAGAACGCGTTTACGCAGAGCCAGATCAGGTCTAGGACACAGAAAAGACCGAGAGAATTTGGAAAGCATGATTAATGAGTTAAAAATTTCCTTAAGACTTCAAATCTCATAGTTCTCGCCTAGTCAGCAATATTTGCTTAAATATAGTTACATCAGAAATGAGGAAGTGAAAACAAGAAGAGCCAGCAGCCTAAGGTTTCAGAGACAAGTCCAAAATGTATTCAATTTTCAACAGCCAACAATACATTAATCATCAGTATTAACATGTACCAAGAAAATCCTCTCTTTTTTTTTTTTCTTTTGTTTTTTTTGCAAAGTATCAAACATCATCAATAGAAGACACAAAATCTAAATCGCAAATAAAAGTTGAATCTAAAATCACACAATAATCATAAAAAAGATGATTGTTCAGGGAAAACTTTTCAGGCTTGATAATACAATAGATTGGAAATTTTCATTAAGATCTCCGATACAAACTAAGAGATTATTATATTCCATACATATATCAAATAGAATTAACACATGTGAAAACAGAAAAGCAATGCCCTGGCTATGCAGTCATAAATTTAACTCCTTTTGATAAACAGGACAAAAAAATTCCACTTTAGTTTCTAGATCGAAGAGGGCGAAAAACATGGCTACCTTAAAAATTAAAGGTCAATTATGTAGCAGAAGAATCTAAACATAAAAAGATAATAGCTAACATCAACAGAAAAAAAAAAGAAAAAAAGAAAAAAAGTGACCTTAACTCAGTGAATGATTATTGCAATTTCACAAACACTAAAAACAAAAGGAAAAAAAAATGTAAATCCTAGAATAAGATGATCGTTAAGAATTTAAGACTTGATTAAGCTAATTACAGAATTTTATTAAAAAAAAAAAATCTTTTTCTCAAACCCACTATACAAACACGTCACATCGCTATATTATACCGTTCATAAATTGGAATGGGCAAATTTCCTCTTTGCTACGCACAATTACGAATTATGATTACGGAGGGGGGGACCGCAAAGAGAACCCTAATTTACCTTCATGATGCCGATGACGGTGCCGCGGCGGTCGGGGAAATTCTCGACGGCGGTGACGACGTTGGCGGTGTTGAAGAAGGTCTGGGCGTGGGCGGCGACGAGCATGTAGAGGCACATGGCGGCGACGGGCGGGCGCGGGGTGGCGCCGGCGACGGCGAGCCAAATGGGGAGGTAGCCGGCGGTGCACTGGGCGGCCCCGGCGAGGAGGACGAGCCAGGGGCGGCGGCGGGCGGCGGCGGAGGAGGCGAGGGCGCCGGAGAGGACGCCGACGTTGGCGCCGACGTCCTTGAAGAAGGAGACGGCGTTGAGGGTCGACTGGTCGTAGCCCTGGCTCGCCTTCAGCGCCGCCGAGTACGCGCCGAAGCAGTACGAGCCCCCCGCCGAGGACTGGATCCACGCGCTCGCCGCCGCCGCCGACCACCGCGTCCGCCGCCGCCGCATCGCCGCCGCTCCTCCGCCTCCGCCGCCGCTACGCTCTAGGGCTTCGTCTCCGCCACGTCGCGGGGTTTCGACCACCACGCGTTCGACGGGGAACGGTGCTTTTGGAATTTAAAAGCTTTTAGCAGGCCAAACAAATGATTGCGCGTACTGGGTGTATCCTCACGCATCATGCACCGTGTCTTTTTTTTTATTATTTGCTAAAATACAGAATATATCCATATAAATACCTACTTTTCATTTCTTTTCTCTTGACTTTCTAAAATTTATATTTTATTTCGTTAAAATTTTAGAAATATTTTCAGAGAGTTAAAACGTTATTGAAAAAGATAAAATAACCAGAGTAGAGCTTCAATGCTATGAAAAGTATAGAGAATTTGGTGTTTCTAATTTTTTGACCCTTAGATTAACTCATTTAATCATTTCTAGTTTTTGAATTAATATTATTATCCTGTATGGACGACTCAATCCTAAGAATATTACTCAACTCTAGAGAGGACCGTAATCATCCCAACAGTAGAATTCTTGATCCAAGAGTCAAACAAGCAGAAGTATCAAATGCTCTATACTTCCAATAGTATAGTAGCTCAACACAAATAACCAAATTGTCCATACTTGTTCGGTAAGAAAAAATTATTTTTTTAATATACTCCTGTTATCTTTTTAAGTTCAGCATAAATTATAAAAAATAAATAAAATAATGACAAAATTCTGATGGAGAGAGAATAAATGATTCAACTTAAAATTTTGAGAAAGTAAAATATAAGTTTTGGAAGTCAAAAAGAAAAGTTCAACAAATAAGTATTTGTAGAAAAAATTTCTATTTGTAGGGATATATTTACAATTAACTATGTTTGTAGGGATCTATATGAAATTAACCCTTTATTTAATAATCAATAGTTTAAAATTAAAATATAAAGAAATGATAAGTAAGAATCTATAAATAGAATATTATGTAATACCAAAAATGAATAAAAAGATAAGAATAATCTACCCTTTTTTTGGTGTATAGATATTATTATGATAAGATATAAAAAAAAAAATCCATATAAATATTTACTTTTTCACATATTCATTTTTTTAATTTTTTCTGACTTTAAAAATTTCAGAATTTAACCTTACTTGTTCAATAAAAAATAATTTTAGTATATTTTTATCATTTTTAATGATATTTTAATATAAATTATAAAAAATAAATAAAATAGTAATAAAATCCTGGCGAGTCGTGAGGGGCCCAATTCATCAACTTAAAAATTTTTGGAGATTAAAATGTAAAACTTTGAAATAAAGAAAAGGTATAAAAAAATATTTACTGAAATTTTTTTGTATTTTATCTTACAATTATACGCATGGAAAATATCTAGAATCATTGGAAGCGTCGTGGAATCCGATGTACTTATACACGTCGTCGGTCCAGGGAATAATTCCCGCGAGGACGCGAAGATTACGATGCGGAAACAGGAAACAGCTGGTGTACCGTGTTCACCCAATAAGAAATTGCCAGGCAAGCTGATCTTTATTGTCGACACGTAGGCGCGTGATATGTGGGCGTTAAAGGTACACGCGCCTAACTCCGACAATTTTGGAGTTGCATGCATTTTTGTCTTGTTTGTGATTGTTCGTTTATCAACTTTTTGTTTGTGATTGCACGAATTGGACTTTTTCAAAACTGGACCATCTTTTTCATTTTTATAAATTCGATTTATTTTTTCAGCAAACTGACTAAAATATCTTTATTATTTTTTTTCATTCCTCTTTCTCTTTCCTCTTCGTTTCTCTCGTTCTTTTTTTTTTTTCCTCGCCAAAAAAAATAACGAAGGCAGAGGCGGAGGCGGAAACGGTCCGACTCGCCTCTCACCCTCATGCTCTCGCCCTTGCCCTCGTCCACGCACCCTCTTTTCTTCCCCGACTCTCCTCCACCGTCTCCGACGACGACGCCTCTCTCACTCTTCCCCCTCCTTCTCGCCTCTCCCTCTCCCGCCTTCTCTGTCGCCTCCAACGACGATGCATTTTCGTCGGTGTCGACGCCGACACCGTGGAGGTCACGACTGCGCTGCAGCCTTGGAGCGCGGGGTTCTTAGCGACGTCGTCGCCGGCGCTGTGACTGTTGTCAGAGAGGGTGACAAAAAAAAATTTATAGAAAAAACAGAAAACAATAAAGATAAAAAATTATATAAAAAGTATGATGAAGATGAAATTGTATCGTTAACTGCAAAAAATATTATAAGTTGCACTACTTAAGATATAAACTGCAGCTTTAAGATGAAAATTACACTCTTTAAATAAAAATTACACTCTTTGAAAGATATTTACGCTGTTTTTCTTCTTATTGCACTCTTTTAGATGTTAACTGCATCTATTAAGATGAAAGTTACACTATTTAAACGAAAGTTGCACTATTTCTTCTCTTGTTGCACCATTTATCCTCTTGTTATACTTTTTTTATCTTAAACTGTATCCCTTTAAGTGATATTTATATTGTTTCTCCTCTTGTTGTACTGTTTCTCTTCTTGTTGCACCATTTCTCCTCCTGTTACACTGTTTTTTATCTTAAACTGCACTCCTTTAAAAGATATTTATACTATTTCTTCTCTTGTTGCACTGTTTTTTCTCTTGTTGCACTATTTCTCCTCTTGTGCTCAGTAACAAGAATTATATCAAAAATTATGTTTCAACTAGTTATATTAATTCTTATATTATTACTGAGTGATGCATGGAGTATGCTAACATATATTTAGAAAGTTCTAAGATAATATTTTGATATTTTTTATTAAAAATATTTAAATTATTATAATTTAATTTAAGTTGGACTGTAAAATCATTACAGATCCTAGATAATAAGGGTGTGTTTGTTTCGAAATCGGAATTGGAATTGGAATCGGAACGACAATAAGTATAAAATAGAATCGGAATGATTCGTTCCCTTATTTTGTTTTGTTCACACCCTGAATCAAAATCGAAGTAAATTATTTCCATTATCGAATTTGGTTCAAATTGATATCAGAAACGTAATCAAATTAATATGTCAATTTTATCTTTACAATACATTAGTTCAAACTCAAACTGAAAATTAAATATTAAAAATATAGATCAAAATTTTAAAATAATGTCAAAATTTTAATAAAATTTTAATATATTTTTTAAAAAACTTAAATTTTGAAATTGAACTGATGATTCAAAATATAAAACTAATTTTGATTTATTCAAATTTAAATTTAAAATTATAATTTAAATTTCAATTTAAATTCATAAATTTAATTTAAATTTTAAATAAAATTTGAATAATACTTTAGATTTTAAATTAAATTTAAATTTATAAAAGACTTATCATTCTAAGTATAAAATACATAATATTTTTGAAATGGTACGAATGTAATTGGAGCGATTTAGTGTAGCATCATTTTGAAAAGACCTCTGAATGGCCAGTCACATTGGAAACCAAAGTACATAATTGTTCAAAAATTATTTACCTAATGTTCAAATAATTTTAAATCAACATTAATATAAGTTAAATTAAAGACTACATCAGTTTATATATATGATTTCCTACTATCTCAAAATTTAATTTTTAGAAAGTTTAAATAATTTGGATTATATTTATCAGCATTAATTATTAATTCTGATACCCATTGCTGAAAATAACACCTTCTGATGTCCATTGATAAAATTAACAAGAAAGTAGACAATCTCATTTACTTGTACAGAAATATTCCCGCCTAACTCTGGATACATTTTATATCAAATCTATTTTATATCAAATCTAATTATCACTTATTATGAGCTAATTAAAATTGATCAAATGCATTATATGTGTTTTATGCGTGCTATTGGTCTCATAACAAAAACTATTTTACATTTAGGTACATTAGTAAAAAAAAAAAAAACCCCCTTGCATTTTAGCTCTAGGTCAATTACTAAGTTAAAAATTGGATCAACTATCACCCTGCACTTTGTCATCGTCTCAATTAGATCCAAAAAATTATAAAATTGACAAATTAGGCTATAAATAACTTGGTATACAACATTATTCAACATCGCAAAATATATCTAATTTGCAACTCGAAAAATATATAAAATGTTTAGATAAAGTCGTCTCCTATTTTGTTAATACTAACAAAACTAATAATTTATTGAGCAATTTATTTAATTTATATGATTTTATTGCATTACCTATAAATAACTTTTATTTGTAAATTTGATTTTACAAAGTTTTATAACTAAATTCAATAAATATTCTATACCTCCTTGAGATAATGATAAACAATAAGAAATAATTAATACAATTTTTTATGTAGAAAAATAATTAAGACCAGCACCAAAGTTCAAAAAGTCTTTTTATAATGGGTTAATTTCGTACAGATCCCTACAAATATAATAAATTACAAATACATCGCTACAAAGGTTAACTTTTATATTATATATATTATTCCTACAAGTTCTGATGTTTTTAAATATATTCTTGCTGTTAAAACTCTCTGGTCAATTAATGAGATGAATTGACCTTTTCACCTCTCTTCAATTAATAATTGAGACTTTTAAAGGGACATATTTATTATGACAAAAGAATTATTTTACTTATAAAATCGATAGTGTTTTAACGTTAACAAATCAAAAAGACATATTTAAAAATATTAGGACTTTTACATAAACAATATATGAAAGTTGAACTAAAATATATTTACAATTCACTATATTTGCAGTAATCTCTAAAAAATTAATCTTTTTATAATTTAACCTTATGCTTAATCCCAAAAAACTTTTAAAAAAAGAATAATCATCACAAAGCCCCTGTCCCAACTCCCAAAACCCGTCCAACACATACCCTTTTTTTTCCCCAAGAAACGGGTCCAAAAGTTTACGCATCAAGCCCTTTTGATGAATTGGTTCTCTGCAAACATCATAGAAAATAATTTTCTAGTCGAAAAAATATTTTTATCCGTTTGATTTTTTTAAAAAATGCTTTTTGTGAAAAAAGTTTTATTTCAGATTCTATGAAAAAAAACTTTTTTTTTCATTTTGGAACTTTTTTACCCGTAAAACAAAAACTACAGAAACACTGGTTTTCATGAAAATGTTTTTTTTTCAAAAATTAATTTTTCAAATTTTTTAAAGAAAGGATAGAAACATGACATAAGCTTCTCAATGTACTAAATAAATCACGAAAAACCAAAGAGAAACAATGTGGAATATCTGGCTCTTAAATTGACCATAGTTTAGAAGCTAATACACTTTCTAAGACAAAACAGGGAAAAAAAAAAAAAAATTGAAGCAAGTTTTTGAACTCTCCAAGTCACAAGCCAAAAACATATGCAAAGTTTTGGTCTATTTACGCAAATTATGACACTAGATTTTCAAAATAAAATTAGTACTCTCACTTCCACTTTGATTACGTGTACTTGTTTAAGAAAAGATGAATAAGAGTTTTATGAATTTACTTGCTTATGGATGAGTGAAATTTACTTGGAAAAGATTAGATTAAACCATTGCGTGTACTTGAACAACATGTTGAATAGTAAGATCTAAGGATAATAGTGCAGAGCAATTTAGTGCTTGTATCAAATGTTCACCTGGGAATAGCTCCATGCATCGACAGCTTTGATTAGAACAAATCTCAGTCCTACGAACAAGAGAAAATTTGAATGAGCAACAAGTATATAATTCAAGAAGAAAAGATATAAGGAAAGAAAAAGAAGAAACAAAAGAAGAAAGAAAAGAGCCACTAAGAAACCACCCAAAGTATAGTAAATAATGGAGTAACACATTTAACTAGGAGTGGCCAAAGATATTGTTTATTTTAAGCTTCTTAGAATAGTTTTTAGGTAAATATGTAGAGCTGCAGCGATCCTTCGAATGTTGTTACAGATACCTTAAAAAGATGAAGATGTAGCCAACACATTGCCTACATTCTGCAAAAAGATGAAAATATAGGCTTCTAATCTGCAATTTAATTCCTCCATATGCGAAAACATATGTTCAACTCGTTTCAAGGCATAGAACTATATAGAAATGCAAAATCATACTCATAGCTTCACAACTTTCAAGCAAAAAAAAAAAAAATTCAAGTTTTTGATGAAGAGTTGTTTTAATGTAAGTAATCACATAAGATATGAAATCACATAAGATATGAAAGGAGCCTCCTTTAATATCAGGTAACTCATAAATTCAGAAACTTGTCTAGAATATAATGAGAAATGATAATAACAAAAAGATCAGAAAACAAAAAGCATAATCCAGTATTAAATTCAGTTTCCCATAAATGACTGATATAAGAACAATAACGTTCCGATTCAACTGTGGGTCATGTCAACTTAGAAAAGATATGATTAATGATAAAATGTGAAGGAATAACAATTAGAGAGTACCAAAGCACCAGAAACCAACAATTACCTGAATCAAGCTGTGAGAATGGCTCGCTGTAGAACATCGAATTGCTGGTGCTTTTTTAACTAGTCAGAAAGAACTAGAAGCTAATTCATCAGTATCATTAAAAGAACACCAAGCCTTTTCTTTTTCTTTTTTCTATCTCACTGAAAATGCTGCGAGCACTGTGAATGTACACATAAACTATAGTAAAGAAGTTTGTAAGAATTAAGAACATCACTGCCAGTAAATACAAAACATTTTTAAGAGACTGTTTTGTTGCTCTAAGCTGTGAAAATTGCTTGTCCTGTAAGTAGAAACAACATGTCCAATTTGAGGATATAAATAAACAATATAAATAAGCAGTAGTAGCAAACAATGAAGCCAACTTGCACTATTGAGGAATGGCTAACAAGGACTAGGGTTAGTCTGCACAACAGAAGGACTACAACTTGGTTGATTAGTTGTACATATCACAAGAAATCAGAAGTAGTACTACAATAAAACAAGACTCTAGTTTCATTGAGGCACGACTGAAAATAAATTTCCTGTGTCTCATCGGAAGAAGTAACCTCACAAAAAGTCGTGTGAACAATCTTCTCTGCAACAGAGAAAGGAACTAGAACGATTTGAAAGCTTACAACAAACTTCAACTTGTAATCTTCTCTTCTAATTCTTCCAAAACTAACAGTTGTACTCCTTCAAGGGGGATCTATCAGAAACTTGTCCTGCTTTGTTTATTATAGACGAACTGCAGTTTCTTGAATTTGCTTTATCTTTTTCTGAGTTCAACCCTTCCTTTTCAGAACTCATAATATCCCCTTTGCTCCGAATTTTTAGCATGACCCTCTTCCAATCGCTTATTAGCTTTTCATCTGCATTAACTATCAGTGCAATTGAATCGCTGAATTCGGTTACTTGCCCTACCAACTCTTTCCTCTCTGACACTAAATGTGCGATAATATTGTGGAACACTTTTGTTTTGGATTTGAGTTCGCCCAGTTGGTCCTCTAAACTATCTTTTCTGCTCTGCGTGGATTTAAGTTCATTCAAAATTCTATGCTTATCCTTCTCGCTGTCCAACCTTTCCTTCGCTATTTCAGCTTTAGCTTGTTGTAACATATTCTTCAAAGTCACCAACTGCTCCTCTTCAAACTTCAATTTTAGCTTCAGGGTTTCAAGCTCTTTTTCCATTTCCTCTATCAATATGTTCTTGAATAGGTTATCTTGCCCTTCAATGACATGAACTGTCACAATCTTCTCAAAAGTATCAAAAAGCCTCTCAATCTCATGCTGTTTCTCCTCAAGTTTCAAAGCAGCAGCATCTTCAAGTGACTGCTTAAGATCATGTTCAAGTGATTGAACAGTTACTTGAACATCAGCAATTACATTCTCTTTCTCTTCAATAACTTTAGACCACTTTGTTTTCTCTTGCTCAAAGGTCCTCAGTATTTCGTGCATCCTCTGCATACACTTCTGTTCTAGTGAATCTAGTTGGCATTTTATTTCCATAAATCTCTTCTCCATATCCCTTCCAGTTTCAAGAAACCTCTTCTTCTCCTCCTCGGTGGACTTGTTAGCCTCTAATCTTACACTTGTAGCTTCAAGCTCAAGTCTTGATATATCTTCTTTCAAAACACTAGAAAGCTGCTGAAGCTCCTCTATTCTCTTGTCTTTCTCTGCTATTATACAATGAAACCTCACCTTTTCTTCTTCGAGAGAGTTCTCAGCCTCTAATTTTGCGCTTATAGCTTCAAGCTCGAGTCTTGAATTATCTTCCTTAAGTACTGCAATAAGTTGCTGGAGCTCTTCTGTTCGCTTGTCATTCTCCGCAATTGCACGACGAGACCTCTCTTTTTCTTCTTTGAGAGCCTCTTCTACTTCCATCTTGCCAAGAAGCACATCCTCCAACTCCCTCCTCATCGCTTGATTTTCATCACAATATCTCGTCGTTTCTATTTCCATATCAGTCTTTAGCTTCTCTAACCGTTCTGTAGCTAATTTTTGCCGCTCAAGATCAAACTCCACCTGTTTGAGCTCACTACTTCTCTCAGCTACAGCGCAGTTTGCTTGTTCTAGAGCCTCTAAAGCTTTTCTCAGATCCTCCCGTAGAACCTTTTCCCTCTCAGAAGCTTCCTCTTTTAGGCGGTCAACATTCCTCGACGAGTTATCCAGCATCTCTTTATATGCATCAAGCGTCACCCGCATCTTTGAATAATCATCCTCAACAGATTCTAGATGCTCAATTCGTGATTGCAACAAGCCCGCCATCTGGCCCTCACGCAATTTCTCATTCTGGGCTTGAATAAGAGCGGCATTCTTCTCTTCCAATTGCTTAGCCATGAGCACTAATCTCTTCCCGAACATTTCACCACGTTGCTCCATCTCAAGTTTCAGATTTTCTAGGTACAAGCAAGACTCCCAAAATTTCGACTTCACCACCATAAGAACCGAATGGATCTCCTCGTGCTCCAACTTTTGCTGCACATTTAGAGAGTAGCTTCCTTCTAACTCATCCTTTAGTTGCAAAAGCTGTTTATCTTTGCTACACAACTGCGACAAGCACTCGTCCAAATCCGTTCCGAGCTTCTTCATCTGCTTCGTCCATTCAGATTCTTTGGCTCTTAGTTTCTCACTGCAGCCTTTGTGGACCTGCTCTAATGCCCTAAACTTCTGGCGCAAAGTCTTTAGCGACGCAGAAGCATCTGCTCCGCTAATTTCAGCTTCTTGGTATTCCTTCAAAGACGACGTCAGCTCCTGGTTTTCTTGTTCAAGTTGGGCCTTGTTGTATTCCATCTCTTTGAGAAGTGTAATTTTAGTAGCCAATAAGTTCCTCAGAGAAGCGATTTCCTCATCTCTCTTTGTCGTCAGCAACTCGACTGTCGATCTCGCCTCTTCGAACTCCGAGACCACATTTTCACACCGCGCTTTCAGTTCGGATACCTGGGCCTCGAGCATCTTTCTCCTACTTTCCTCGCGAGCCAACGCTTGGTTGCACATCGCTAATTGGGATTTGAGACCTTCGTTCAATCTAGTTGTCGAGTCCAACTTCGTCTGCAAAGCGTGAATCTCGCCGACCAAATTCGATCTCTCCAAACCCCACTCCCTGTTAGCCGCCCGGAACTCTTCTTGAAGCTTGCCGTGCGCTTCTTTGAGATGCGTAAACTGCTCGCTCTTCCACTTGAGCTTCTCCTCGACTCCTCCCTTCTCCTCCTCTAACCGCGAGAGCAGTTCGTCTCTCCGCCTCACTTCTCTAGGCGCTTGAGCCCTCTCCTCGGCGTCCGAACACTTCCTCCGCGCTTCGAATAGAAGCCTTTTGAGCCCTTCAATCTCTTCCTTAAATGCGGATATCGTCTTCTCCTGTTCTCCCCTCTCCGAATTCGCTGCCTCCAAGGCCGAAACCAAATTTTTATTTTCCGACTCCAAATTCTCGACCGTCTCCCTAAAACCAGCCTTAAGATTTTCATAAGTCGAGCCCAGACTCTTCAAAGCGGACTCCTTTTCCGCGAAGCTGGATCTAAGATCGTCGTACAACCGCTTCACCGTGGTGATCTCATCGTCCTTCGCAGCGATGTCTACCCAGGCTTCGTCGTGCGCCTTCCGCAGCGTCTCGGCCAGTTCGGATTTAGCGCGGGATTCCTCCTTCAACACCGCAATCTCCGATTTCAAATCCTCCAACTCTTTACACGTCTCTCCCATTCCCCAACTCTTTACAAAATCGTAAAAAATTACGGTTCGTCGGATTGAGACCGAGAGAGAAAGGATTGAGAGGGATTGAAAAGGAGGAGGAGGAGGAGGAAACCCTAGCTAGGGAAAAGGAAAGGGTTTACCTCGCGAGAGTTTGGAGGGAAGAGGGAAGGGGCGGGGGTTTGAGACCGATCTCGTTTTCTTGCCTTCTTTGGGTGGTGGAGAGGGCTGTCGGTCTTGAGAAGTTGGGGATGAGTGCCGGAAGAGGAGGCTCTTGTGCTTTCGGCTTTCGGCGGGCTGAGATGGGTTTTCAAATTTTTCAAAAACGTGGCCGCCTGGCCGGTCGGGGGAAAACCAATTTTTTATCAAACTATTTTATTAAATAATAAAAAAAGTGTACCAGTAGTACCGAAAGAAGGGTAGATCTTATATTCCTCAGCTTAGGATTTACAAAAATCCAAATAACTTTTAGTAAATAATAAAAAAGTTAATGTGAAAAATTGATAATAATTATACTTTAATGAAAAGAATATAAGATGTATACTCTAATTTAAAGTGTACCAGTAGTATTATTTATATAAATTTGTCCAAATTACGGTAAATGTTATCTGAAACTATTTTTAAAAAAAATATAATTATGGAAGCAAAGATTTCAAATGCACAAGAAGGTGGCACATAATGTAGTTCCCATTATTTTGAATAATGAGTTATTAAATTTTTATGTTGTTATTTAGGTAACATTATTATCCTTTAATATATTTTTTCTGTTCCGAAGTTCAAGTTCGAAACTTAATTACTTTACATTTCTAGTTAAATTTATTTCTAAAAAAAATAAACAAAGCCAATGACTATATATATATGATATATATATATATATATATATATATAATTATATATATATATAGTATATATATAATATATATACTATATAGTAGGTTACCTATACTATCAGAAGTATAAATAGAGTTGGTGCTTCGCGATTTTTTAGCCTTAGATCACCCCACTTGAATCATATTATAAATCTATTAGATTAATATTATTAACCATAGTGTAACTAACTCACCAACCCGTAAGAGGACCACTCAACTCTAAGGGAACGCTATCATCCTAACGTAGAATATTTGATCCATGGCTAAAATCGAAAGCACTAACTACTTATGCTTTCGATAGTATAAGTAGCTCTAAGCACTATATATATATAGTAATATATATAGGAGAGAAGAGGAGAGAGAGGAGAGAGAGAGAGAGAGAGAAAGGAGTGAGGCTACTATCGGAAGCACGGAGCCTTCCGTGCTTCAAGCTCGTTTTCGATGTTGCGACATTCGAATCGTCAGATCGGCTTCCGTAAACTTGATCTACGAGTATTTGAAGTACTTAGAAAAAAATTTTATGATTTTACGATATCATTTGCCTAGTGAACGAAGGGGCTCAAAATCAACAGCTGAAAATAAAAATCTTACAAAATGTAATAATATGATATTAAAATTTTAAATCAAGATATTGATCTTGTTTTATATAGTATGAAGAATTTTCTATATCAAATTTCACGTGATTTGGATATTTTCTACACGTTAAACTTGCAAACGCTCACTACGGCCATTGAAATTTTTGATTTTGAGACGCCATTCGATCACTAGGGAAATGATATCAAAACAAATATATAAATTTTATTTCTAGGTATCAAATACTCTAGATCAAGTTTAACGGAGCGATCGACGATTCGAAAGTCGCACATCAAAGACAAGCGGAAGCACGGAAGGCTCCGTGCTTCCGATAGCATAGTAACCTCACTATATATATATATATATATATATATATATATAGAGAGAGAGAGAGAGAGAGAGAGAGTAGAGCTAGAATACTCCCAAAAGCACCAATGGGTTGGTGCTTTTGAGTTTTTAGCCTAATTGCTAGGTATTTTGACGCGTTGGCGAAGTCGGTTCGGCGATACGACGAGGCTACGCGAAGATATTGAAGAAAAGGCTTGTTTCGGTACAAATTGCCGCAGCTTGCGGCGAAAGCTTCCAAAAATCACGAAATCGGATCCCTAGCCTCTTAGTAGCATTAAAAGGTGGGGGGTGTCCATCCCGAAGCAACCGAGCTTCTTTCTATATCCGAGTTAGAATGGTTGATCATATATATTATTCTTATGCATTATAGGATGTATGTATAGTTGCATTTCTATTTCCTTGTATGCATGTCTAGTTGTGTAGCATTATGGACTTGACACTTAAATCTAGAATACATGAGGATTAGGGTTTGTGACATGAGATTCTATAGTGATAAGAGAACGGTGAACTCGGACTTGATGATGAAAACTAGTGACATGCGAACTAGTGTATAGAAAACACTATGACTTGGACGAGTGGCATGTAAACAATGTTAACAACATGACGAGTGGCATTGGAACTTAGTGTAATAGAAACACTTGTGGCATTGAGCATAGGGAATAGGTGAGTTTCCCTAGTCGTGGCATATTGCACGAGAATTAGTGTAATTGATACACTATGGCATCAAATATAGGGATAGTTCAATTCCCTAGTGTGAGTTGACTAGTGTGGTTGAGACACTTGACATGGACCTAGGGATAGGTAGATTTTCGAGTGTTTGTTAACCTAGTTGACAGGGTATCCTCAGTTGGCGAGGATTGGATCATACTCAAATAGTCTGTTTTGAGCTTGTGGTGGTCGCTCCACACAAACAGTGCACTCCGGAGTTGTGTCTCAATTACACTGCAGTTATATAACATGATCACAACCAAACTAAGGGGCCGTTTGGTTACATGTAGTTGCAACTACACTGCAGTTATAACTGCATGTAAATACAAATTTTGTGTTTGATTTTATGTATTTAACTCCAACTACTGCAGTAGGAACTGCAGGAGGAGGCCCAACTGCAACAGTTTGAACTATGCCCAAATTGGCTGTACTGTGACGCCCCAACTTCCCAGGGGGTCACCCATCCTAGGACTACTCCCATCCTAGCACGCTTAACTCTCTTAACCTCTTGGGCCTTGCCACCACCCAAAATGCTTAAGCCGGGTTAAGAGTTTAGCCCTATTATATCTCATATATAGGACTATCTGGGGTCTCACATTCCAACTACAGCAGTTGGAGAGAGTAATTTTAAATAAAATGTATACTTATCTCCTCAATATTTTTTAAACAAAAATTATTTTTCTTTTTTACATTGGAGGTAATCTCACCATCATATATATAACATAATAAAATTTTAAAAATTATTTCTCAACTGCATGCAACCAAACAAATTATTTATATTTGCAGCGCTTTCTACTACATCCAACCAAATAAGATTCGTGTAGTTATAACTGTTGTATTTCCAATTGAATACATCTCTAACTACACTGTATTTATAATTATATCTAACCAAACGGTTCCTAATATGTGCCTATAATGTCAACTATCAAGATTAGTTTTATTATATTTTTTTATTATTTACTAATTTTATTGTACAGTTTAAAATTAATTTTTAATAAATTGTTTTAAATAAATATATTTTCTGTCTCCTATACGCAGTTTCAATTTAAGTTTAATTATAGCTAGGAATTAAAAAAGTTTTTTTAGATAGGAACCCAAAGTTAAAAGGAAATTGACATTAAAGTCCAACCTGAGAACTTTGATACTTTTATTTTTATTTATTTATATATTACAAAATTTAGTTGCGCTTAGACATCAATTATATAGAATGGTACGGAATTAGTTTGTAGTATACTAGTATCCCTACACTTAGTATATATATATAAGTGTGTGTGTGAGGGTACGTGTGTGTGTGTGTGTGAGTGCACATGTGTGAGTATGTGTAATGCCATGTGGCATCACCTTCCCCCCTCTTTTATGCATGTAGGGAAGAGAGAGAGAGGAGTTTATCTCCTCTCTTCTCTCCTTTTCTCTTTCGTTCGGNTGAGGCGTTGTATGGACGCAGATGTCGATCCCCCCTGTTTTGAAGTGATGTGGGTGAGCGGAGGACACTTGAGCCGGAGATTCTACTTGAGGCTGAGGAAAAGGTGAGAGTCGTTCGACGACACCTTTTGACAGCACAGAGCCGACAGAGGAGCTACGCCGATACCAGGAGACGAGACTTGGAGTTTCAGATTGGAGATCATGTTTTCCTCAAAGTCTCGCCGTCCCGAGGGATACGCAGATTTGGAGTACGTGGAAAGCTTAGTCCACGGTTTGTTGGCCCTTTCGAGGTATTGGAGCGTATCGGACCGGTGGCTTACAGGATAGCTCTTCCCCCGCGACTTGCCGGCATCCATGATGTTTTCCACGTCTCAGCATTGAGGAGGTACGTCTTCGATCCCTCTCACGTGATTGACTTCACTCCACTTGAGATTGGCGAGGATCTGAGATACGAGGAGCGACCGTTGCGGATTCTTGCTCGGGAGACGAAAGAATTGCGCAACCGGGTCATCCCGTATGTGAAAGTGCAGTGGAGTAATCATGATGAGCGGGAGGCGACTTGGGAGTCTGAGACGGTGATGAGGGAAGCCTATCCCTACTTGTTTGATGCTTGAGTAGAGGTACGTTCAGTTTCGCGGACGAAACTTTTTGTAGTGGGGGAGGATGTAGTATACTAGTATCCCTACACTTAGTATATATATATAAGTGTGTGTGTGAGGGTACGTGTGTGTGTGTGTGTGAGTGCACATGTGTGAGTATGTGTAATGCCATGTGGCATCACCTCCCCCCCTCTTTTATGCATGCAGGGAAGAGAGAGAGAGGAGTTTATCTCCTCTCTTCTCTCCTTTTCTCTTTCGTTCGGCCGTACCAAGGAAGCACGCGAGGGACGCCGCCGCGGAGCCGATTTCGCCGTCGACGTCGCACCGCAGAGCCGTTCGAACCTACGGTTGCTGCCGTTGCATCGTGAGGAGGCCGGGCGAGCGTGGATCTTCGCCGTTCTTGACGTCGCGCCAGTGCTAGTCGCCGTCGAGGTGGGTGTTCCATAGAATTGCTTCCTAATTTCCAAGCTTTTTCAATTTCGAGCTAGTTGCTGTCCCTGCAGATTTCCAGCGTCGACCGTTGGCGTTTCGGCTCGTACTCGACGTAGGAGCGTCGGATTTCGACGAGGCTTGATTCGCTGGATTCAGGACTTCGAGAGGAATCCACGAAGCCCTTACTTGCCAGATTTTGTTGAGGTTAGATTGGTCGAATCCGTGCTGTACCTGACTGTTGCGAATTTTGGGACTGAAACGGTGATTTGTGCTTTGTAGAGCGTGGTGTTAGCTCGACTCCCGGATTTGGAGGGTGTAGATCGACCAGCAGGTGGTGCTGCAGCTGTGAGGGTGTTTTGCTGCCAGAATTAGCGACTAAGGTGGGTTTACATCGGTTTATTCCTAAGTGTAGTAATAGTCGACATGTATGATTTTCTGTTCGGTAAATCATGTTGTAGTTCGTTTTTCATAATCATATCCTGGATAAATGCTGCATATATAACATGATTATTACCTTTTAAATATACATGTTGGACTGGGTTTAAACTTAGGAGAAAACGCGATTGGAATCGACATATGTATTAAACTGCCTGATTTAGCTCTAGGAGCCGTTATAGAATTGTACTGTCGCAGCATACTGTAGACGAGTACTCCAGGTAGTTTAGAATACATTTACGCTCGTGCTGGTATGCCGAGTGAATTTTTCTGAGGTCGTTTAGACTGTTTCGTACTAGTGGGCGCCGTCGGGACTGACGGTGGGCCCGGTTCGCCGTTTTGGCGTCGGATTGTACCGAGGGCACGTTGTTTGTTGTATTTAGACTAGTCAGAGTTGTTACTGGACTTCGGCTTGAGTTAGAGAGCCTGTTTGAGCTCGACAGAGATACGCTGCATACTCGGTTGGGTAGCTTCCACGAGTGCCACTCCGGAGGCGGGCGCGGTGCTTTTGCGTTGGTGTCGCTCATGCCAGTTGGACTTGCTATCCACGGACTGGTTAGTGTGGAGGTAGCTATACAGTCGCAACTGAGCCGGGACGGGTGTGTTCACAGTCCCAGGGACGGGTATGTTTACAGTCCCAATTGGATTGGGTCAGATTTGACATTTCCTACAGTCGGTTAATGTAGAGCATGATAGTGTAGTGGATGATAGCGATAGAGTGTACTTCCTGCTTTTCCTTCTATCCTTGCTCCCTTCTGTAGACTTAGTGGGTGACCGATGTCGTTTTGGGCGGTACCCACTGAGGACTACTTATTTTTACAGTAGTTCTCACGCCCAGTTGTTACCTATGTTTTGCAGAGCCACAGGTTTCGGCTACTGCGCCTTCCGCGGATCAGGATCGAGGCAAGGGCGTCGCGAGGTAGAGCCCTACCCGACTGACAGAGCTAGAGGCACCCCCCTACTGCAGGTAGTTGCTATTTTAGAGTTTATGTACATAGTTGTTTAACTCGCCGGTGCGAGTAGCTTTGTATTTTGGATTTGGACTATGTATATGAAACTCAGTTGTTTAGCTTTGTATATTGAGCAGCTCTATGCTACTGTTTGTAGTATTGTATATTTACAGGTACTTTTGACGCTTCGTATACAGGGGAAATTCCTTGTATACGGCGGATTTGTCGGCGTGCCCGGGGAACGAGACATCCGGGGCGTGACATAGTTAGTCGAATAGGCTTTTTAGTTTAAAGTCGTAGGGTCAATGTATCACTAAATATTGTTAAAATTATAATGAAATGCATTTTGTTTGGCATATTTTGTTTCATTAAAAGTTGAGGGAGATAAAATTATTTTCAACCGTAAATGGCTATTATCATGGTTTGGTTGGTTGTAAAATAAATTCATATATAATTTTACCTTTTTAAAACACCGTATTTAATTTTACCGTGGGTTTTACTAAAGTTAATTATGAATAAAAAAATAAAAAGTATAGTAAAAAGAGTCATTGTAATTTTTTTCATTTTCTCATTTGATAATATAAAAAATTTAATAAAAAAATAAATAATTATAGATTTTGACTTTCTATTTAGACAAACAATAACGGAGATTTTTTTTTTTTTGACCTAAACTTCACCTGAATAAAAAGTTATTCTTAATCTAAAAACTATTTATAGGTAAACAAACAGGTACTTTTTATGCTTCATATGATATAGTATTTCGTGCGACCGAATTTATATTTGTCATATAATATAAAGATAAAAAATACAGATCTTATCTGAACTATAAATTACTTTTAATTGGCTGCCTATTCTCTTAAAATTTTATTTTTACCATCAATCTTTTAATTTATTTGATTTGACTAGATTAACAATACTCTGACTTCAAATTTTGTATGTATTATCTATTTTTATAGACTTAGGTATATATTTTATGTAATTTTTATAACTATAAATTTGTTTAAATAAGTAATTATTTTAAATATTAAAGTCAAAGTATTGTTAATCGACTCAAATCAAACAAATTAAATGATAGTTAATAAAATAAAATTTTAAAAAATTTAAATAGCTAACTCAAAATGATCAATAGTTTAGAAAAGTTCTATATGTTCTAATTTAATATAAAACACAATATTAATACCAAGTCATATTAGGGTTGGGAAAGTAGGCCTCAGTCCAGCTTCAAATAAATTTGGCCCCAAAATATTAACTAAATAGATAACTCGATTCTCATATTTAAATGTCAAAATTTAAAAATAGAAAAAGTTTCTCGAGCAGATTATATTAATTTAAACTAATTACATTTTATAATTAAATGAGTAATTTATTTTGAAGAAATTGAACAGCACTATATAAAGGATTCTTAATTAGATTTTAAAATTGTCGGGTAATACTTGGGCCTACCTTTGACATACAGGAAGCTTAAAAAAGATGATTGGGTAGGCATCATTAATAACTTTCAGAGGAGGATTGATGGTTTGCAGGCTAAACTTCTGTCTAGAAGTGGTCGTCTAACTCTGGTTAATTCTGTTCTATCTAACCTGCTAATGCACTTTTTCTTTATTTTTAAAGTACCTAAATGAGCCCTAAAGCGCATGGAAGCCTTACGAAGGGACTTCTTTTGGAGCGGACGGACAAACTATACAGGTGATGTCCACTTGGTTGCTTGGAAAAATGTGTGCATGAGTCGGGAGGAAGATCGATCTTTTCGACCTGCCTTACAATGGTGGAAAAACGTGTTAGAATTGAAAGACGTGTTCAAAAGTGGTCTAAGCTATGGGCTGGAAGATGGATTACTCATTGATTTCTGGTCTGACAGATGGTGTGGTGACACGTCTCTTAAGTCTCACTTTCCTGACATTTTTGCTCGTGTTGATCATAAGAGGCGCAGTGAATACTTCTCTCTCTCCGGATGGAGGTGGCGAAAGATGCTGAGAGGGGCGAGAAGTTACACAGAGCACAGTAGACGGAGAACCAAGGAACTAAAGACCGTCCTTGCTAACTTTCGAGGTACCGATCAACCTGATGTCATCTTCTGGAGATGGAACCTCGAATATAATTTTACTGTCAAATATGTGTACTCGCTGGTCAGAAATGGGGGGGTCAAAGATGTTGCAACGCCTACCATTTAGAAATTGCAAATCCCGACAAAAGTCAAAATTTTTCTATGGTTAACCTTAAAAAAGAGATTGCCTACTGTGGATAATCTGCTTAAAAGGGGATGGTCAGGAAATAACTGGTGTGTCTTGTGTGCCGACAGTCTGGAGACTGTTGATCACCTATTGGTGGGATGTGTAGTTAGCAAGTTCATAATTTTTTCGCTCTTCAAAGACTATCATGTGTTGGATTAAATGGGCCAGCATCCTGCCCTGTGGCGGGAGGCCATGTGGGCCGAGTCATGTTCGAAATGGCGTGAGGCTGGGTTGGGCCGAGTCATGTTCGAAGTGGCGTGAGGCCAGGTGAGCCGAGTCACAATCGAGACCCGTGGGCGCTGTTTCTGTACGCGTTAAGTGAATTGGTTGCGTATTTCTAACAGCTCAAGCTTTTGAGATTAATGGTTAGCGCCAACAATCTGACACCATATTCCCCCCTCCACTGAGGACGTCACTACCGCCTGGGAGGAGTTGTTAGGGAAAGGGTCACTAGCTGACACTGCGAAAGCTTAGATAACCGTGGCAGCTACATGGTGGTTGATCTGGTGTGAAAGAAACAACGTGATTTTTCAAAAACTACCAATGAACGCTATCTCCACTGCCCATCGTGTCGGAGTACTAATGACAGAGTGGGCTAATATTTATAGAGTCGGGCGATGAAGATGTTTGTTGCACCCTTCCTTAGACGCTTGTTTTAGTTTTTTCGTCTTTCCGCTTTTTTGTCTTAACATTACTCTTTTTTCTGTTTGTTGCGCTTTTTCCGTTGCTTTTTTTTTGCCTCCTCGAGGCCTTGGCTGCCTCACTCTATGTAGCTAAATTCACTTATTTAATGGATGAAATAGGTAGCGTGTTACCTTCCTCTCAAAAAAAAAAAATTGTCGGGTAATTATGAAATGAAATTATTAGTTGATTAGTGGGATACATTTAGGCCATGTTTGGTTGGGAAACAAGGGTGGGGATAAGAGGTTATCCCCCCCTTGTTCCCCAAACACTATTTTTAAAGGTGGGAACTAGCTATTCCCACCCTTAACGGGTTATCCTAGGATAACCCGTTAAGGGTGGGAATAGCTATTCCCACCCTTAGTGGAATAGGGGTGGAACAAGTTGTTCCACCCCCATTTTTTAAAAAAATAAAAATTAAAATTTAATTTAATTTTAGTTTTAAAATTTATAATTGGTAATTCAAAATTCAAGTTTATAGTTTTAAATTTTAATATAATTTTAATATTAAATTTATATTTTTAATAATTTGATATTTATATTTTAAAATTTAAATTTGATCTTAAATTAAATTTAAAAATTGAAATTAAAAAATAAAAATTTTAATTTTATTTTTGAATTTTAAAAAAGATATTTTAGAGATCACCTGCTTGTTCCACCCATGAAGAGAGAGAGAGAGAGAGAGTTTAATTTATTATAAAATTTAAATTATAAATTCAAAAATTAAAATTTATAATTTTAAAATTACAAAATTAAAAATTTAAATTTTAAATTGTTTAATTTAAAATTTAAAATTTTGATATTTTAATTTTTTTATATTTAGAATTTGATATGTTATTTTTTAAATTAAAATTTCATCTTAAATTTAATGTTCAAACTTTAAAAAATTGATTTTTTAAATTATAAATTTGAGATTTTAAAATTTAAAATTTTAATTTTAATTTTTAAATTAAAAGTTTATATTTTAAATTTTAAAAAATATATATAAAATATAAAAGTTTAAATTCTAATATAAAGAAAAAGATAATGTCATTATTTTTTATTTTTAACTACCAACTTTAATTCTTATACTATCTTACATAACCAAACGCTATTTTTCTTATTCCCAGCAATAACTCAATTTTCATCCAAACGCAAAATTGATCTAATCCTCGCTTATACCTCAATTTATACTTATCCCCGGAATACCCACTTTTTGTTTATTCCCGAACCAAACGATACCTTAAGGAATATTGGTGATAGAGTGAGCGTAAAATTAGAATTTGCTTTTCCGTCGTGTTAATTCGGATATAAAGTTATTTGCATTTGTGTATTTCAATATTATAAGGGTGTTAGTGAAAATATACATATTTAGAGGAGTACTCAAAAAATTTTCCCTTTTATGTAGGAATTGCCTGCAGCACTAAGGGGCCGTTTGGTTGGATGTAGTTGTAGAAACAGTGTAGTTGGAAATACATGCAGTTGCAAATGCTGCAGTTATAACTACACCTAGTCTGTTTGGTTTTACGCAGTTGCAACTGCTGCAGTTACATTTCTTCTGTTTGGTAATATGAAGCTGATAGTTGTATTTATGAATTTTGTCACCTCTTCAGATAGAGTGGTGAGGTTACCTTCACTAAACATAAAATAATTATACAAATTTATTAATTATTTAAATTTACTATTTATAAATAAATAAGTAGATATATATAATATTTTTATATTTTTCAATAATTCTTCAACTTATTAATCGACACATTTAAAATTTTTAATTTATTTAATTTTAATATGTAAATCCAACTTTAAAAATTTAAACGATTCTCTCATTTTTTTTATCAAATTTAATAATTATAATTAATTAAAACTTATTAAATTAACATACACGATCACATTCTATAAAAATTTAGAAAAAAAAACTATATTTATATTTTAAATAAAATAAATTTAAAAAAATTAATTTTTTGCACAAAGCTTGTATTGTCTAAAAAATTTTATTAGTATGAGTTTATTTATAAGTATTTTTATTTACCTATATACATATATTATTTATTTATTTAGCTATTTATTTATTTATTTATTTATTATTATTAATTTGTGGGTGATCATATCCCTCACCAACTGCTGCAGTTGGAACTACGACCAATTTGGATGTAGTTCCACCTGCAGCATTTGGACCTTCTTATGCAGTTGGAACTGCAGCAGTTGAACTCAACTACACTAAATCAAACAAAAGAATTGTGGCTGCACGCATGCAGTGCGTACAACCAAACAGCCCCTAACTTTAGCAGCGAATATTGAGGAGAGGGCAGACCGTCCATGATGAGGAAATCAAGCTAAAATCTGCTCTGCCTGCAAGTTGCCAAAAATTTACTCAAAAAGTTGTTCCATACACATAATAGTACACCGGTACACATTTTACACCACGCCTAATTGTTGACAATTTAACTAAAAGTAAAATTAATCTAATAGATATAATCTTATACCATTTAAAAATTTTATTATAAAAATTGGAAGGCGTAAAAATCTGTTAAATAGTCTCAATGATTAAAATCGAAGAAAGAGTCATTATTAGATTTATGAAAAATCACTTTAAATTTATTATTGTTATACATATAAATATAATTTTTTAAAATTTTGTGAAACATATTTAATGAGTTAGATTTTAATCTTAATATCTATATTATATAGGGATGCAAATGGATCGAGTTGCTGGAGTTCTCGCCTCAATCCGTCCCGAATGCGACATGAAACGGAAAATGAATTCGGAGCAAAAAACGGAGTAATTTTTATGATTTGAGATGGATTCAGGGCAGAAAATAGAAAAAATTTTGACCCGCTACGAATCCACCCCGCTATGATCCGGCCCGCTATGATCCACCCCGAATCCACCTAAAAAATTATTTATATTTTTAAAAAATATTTCTAAAAAATAATATATTTACAAAAAAGTTCAAAATACAAATAAGTTGTGCTCTCATTTCTCATGTATTTGAAACTTTTGAATTTTACTTTTTATAATTGATATTGTTAATTATATACATATAACTTAGTAATATTATTTATTATTATTAAAAAATATTAATTTATATTTTATAAAATATTAATAATATTATAATTTTTTGAAAAAATATTAATTGGCGGGACGGATTCGGGGTGCTGCCGGCGGGAGGTGGGTTATGAGGCGGGGAGGATTATAAGATATATTTTTTAGAGTTGAGCTGGAATGCTATCAGTAGCAAACGGACTTCGTTGCCTTCCATTTATTTTTAATGATGGAGTCAACAAATCGACGATCGGCACTGTTGAACATTATCTATACCAGTTAAAACATCTAGAAACCAAATCTTATGTTCTTTCGATATTGTTCTCTTGTCAATCAAATAGACACAAAAATGAACCACTGAAAATGAATATCTTTTAAAAAGTGATGACAAAGTCTTGTAATCAAAATCAACAGTATAGATCTTATTCTAAATAGTTTAAAGAATTTTCTAACCAAAATTTAGTTGATTTGAATATATTTACACTGTTAAACGAGAAAATGCCTTACATCGGCCATTAAAATTATAAATTTTGAAACCTTTTGATCATTAGACCAATGATGTAAAAAAGAATTGAAATTTAATTTCTATATACTTCAAGTGGTATATTCAATGGTGCCGATCATCGATTTGGAGGCTTCATCATAAAAAATAAATAAATGACAACGGAGCTCGTTTACTACTAATTTCTATATACTTCAAGTGGTATATTCAATGGTGCCGATCATCGATTTGGAGGCTTCATCATAAAAAATAAATAAATGACAACGGAGCTCGTTTACTACTAATTTCTATATACTTCAAGTGGTATATTCAACGGTGCTGATCATCGATTTGGAGGCCTCATCACAAAAAATAAATGAATAACAACGGAGCTCGTTTATTACAAATAGTATTTCAGCTTAACTCTATTTTTTAACCTGTCATAAATTAGGGGCGGGAGGTGGGGCGAAATTTTGATAGTCGGGACGGAAGGCGGAAGGCCGGGCGGGACTCCCGTCCCCAAATCCACCTCATTTGCATCCCTCATTTAGGCCCCATTATATAAATATACTTAAACACTGGATTTGGAAAGTGATTCTCTACAAACAAAAGGTCGGTATAAATTTTACAGTCAATTCATTCACAAACTAACATTTTCATATTAATTTTTATTTCTTTTATATTAAAATATTTTAAAAATATTTAAATTTTTAAGTTGGATAAGTGTAACATAACGCCAGTGTACATGTAGCATTTCTATCTTTGCAATTTACCAATGATTTAAAGATTGAGTTGATCTAGCTAGTTCGATTGGCCCAATTGTAATCCAGTGTATAAAATGATTCGGTTCAACCCTTTAAATAAGATAAATTAAAAACCGCTTTGACCCATTAGTGGTTCAACCATCGAATCGGTGACCTGTGTAGTTTTAATCAATCGGCTGTGTTTTTTTTATCAAAGTCATATTAAATTCTAATGGTTTAAAATCAACTTTGTTGATTTTATTTTCTATTAGAACATATTAGTCTCATAGAAAGTGAAATTTTAAAACTTTATGTTGGTTTAAGGCTTAGTTTGGCATTGAGGCCTATCTAACACTATTAGATAGAATGGAGTTGAAGAAAAAGCATATAGAGATATACTTCTGTATTCTCCGGTGGGACCGCAGAAAATATATTGTAACCGACTCATCGCGATATGCGGAACGCAATATTAGGTACGGAAACAAACATGGTATTTTTCCAACGTACTTTCTCACCGCACATAACGCAATCTCTCCGCAATCCCAAACGAAGCCTAAAAGGGTCAGTGTTATGTCCTGTGGCGGGAGGTCAGGATGGACCGAGTTACATTTGAAATAGCGGGAGATCGGATTAGGTCGAGTTACGTTCGAAGTGGCGTAAGACTGGTTGGATCCAATCACAATTGAAACTCGTGGTCATTGTGTCTGTACACCGTAAGTGATTTTTTTTTTTTGAAAGAAATGTGGCATGCTACCCCGCTTTGTTTATTTCATTTAGAAATAAATTTAGCTGGAAATGTGAATCAACCGGGATTCGAACTTGTGATTCGGACACCAACTATCAAGACTTTTGCCATTTGCACTAGGGACGGTCGGTTTAAATAAACTAGTTGTATCTTTTTAATAACTCGAACTTTTGAGATTAATGATTAGCGTCAATGATTCGACATCTCGAACAGAGATAAAAGTTACACTTAATAATTAGCACGAATAATTTAACCGGCCGGCTGTATCAAAAATAGATGTCACGGATTCAATTTTCGTATACTAGAAATAAGTGTTGTATCTGTAGACTGAACCAACCACAATCCAGCACCTCAACTAATTTTTCCCGATAGGATCGAGTCCAATCAATAATTTAACCACAACAACTTGTCCTCTTTTTCACACCCACATCATCTGCTCCCTAACAACCGCGTGGGTCAAATCAATTCCTTTTCTTATCCATAATTTCGGCAAAACTTAAAATTGTTTAAAAATTTTTTAAAAAGTAAATATATTTTTACAGATAAATTAGTGTTAGTTGATCTTCAAATTTTTTTTCCCATTATAAGTTTCTAAATCTATAATTAACACAGATTGATTGAAAAAATAAAAAAGTTAAAACTGATAAATAATATTAAATATAAATTCTAAATATTTAATTTTTATTATTTTTATTAAATATATAATTATATTTTTATTATTATTTTAATCTCCTCCCTCCACGTCTTTTCCAATCAAATCCCCAACTACCCCACGAAACGACCACTTCGTCTCTCCCAATCCCTCCTCTCTCTCTCTCTCTCAACCTCTCGGAGCTCGACCCGCCGCTCCACGCGCTCGGCTTCGAGATCGACGAGGTGTCCCCCCACCGCCTCACGGGGCGATTGAAGGTCACGGAGCGCTGTTGCCAGGTAACCCTAGTAGAGCTCGATCTCCAAAACCCTAGTCGAATTGCGATCGCGAAGTAATAGAAGCCCTAACCCTAGCTAATTGGACCGGGGATTGTACCTTCTTCGTTGAAGCGAAGCCGTTCAAGGTGCTCCACGGGGGGATCTCGGCGTTGATAGCGGAGGGGCTCGCGAGCATGGGGGCGCACATGGCGTCGGGGTTCCGCCGCGTCGCCGGGATCCAGCTCAGCATCAACCACCACCGCAGCGCCCGCCTCGGCGATCTCGTCTTCGCCCAGGCCGACCCCCTCCATGTCGGACGATCCACCCAGGTCAATCCCTAACCCTAATTCTCTCTCTCTCTCTCCCAATCTCTCGCCATCGACTCGCTAATCGAAACCCTAGGATAGCCAATCACCGCGTCCCTTGTTCCTCTTCTCCTTATCCTCCGTTTTTTATCCCTCTACCAAAAAAGTACTTTTAAGGCTTTAGAGTAAGTTGCAAGGGCTCGGTGGTTGGTATCCGAAACCTAAGTTTCAATCCTAATTGATTCACATTTTCAGCTAAATTTATTTCTAAACGAAATAAACGAAGTGGGTAGCATGTTACCTATCTCTCAAAAAAAAATAATTTATATTTGGTTTGGTTATATTATATTTTAGCTTTTAGGGTTCGATTATCTTTTTAATTATTTATATTCGTTTGGTCATACTATTCAATCAATTATCAGTTCAATTCTAAGAGACCGCTATAATTTTTATCGCAGATCTCTTAATTCAAAAGTTGAAAACCTACAAATATAAATGATTTGATATTTTTAACACAGCATTTGGTTCGGAGGAACGGGGGTTAAGGGATTATCCCCTTATTTAATTTTTAATTTTAAAATTTAAAATTTAAAATTTAAAAATTTATAATTTATAATTTCAAAATTAACATTTATAATTTTAAATTTTAAATTTTAAATTGTTATTTTTATTATTTAAATTTTAAATTTGACATTTTATATTTGTAAATTTTGATTTGATTTTAAGTTTAAATTTTAAAATTTATAACTTTAAATTTTTAAATTTGAGATTTAAAAATTTAGATTTTAATTTTAAATTTTTTAATTTAGAAGTTATGGATTTAAATTTGAAATTTTAAATATAAACTAAAAAATTTAAATTCAAATATAATAATTAAGGCAATATCATTATTTTTTTATTTATAACTAGTTTCTATTTTTCTTATTTCATCTTATCTATCTAAATGCTATTTTTTTTTATTAGCGAAAATAATTTAATTTTCATCCAAACACAAAATTGATCTATTATAGACTTACACCTAAACTTATATCTATTTCTGAAATAACTAGTTCTTACTCAACCCCAAACCAAATGAAGCGTAGAAGTATAGTAGCTCAATTTCGCAAATTATTAGGTGTTGATATTTTGGTTCTCGTGCTTTAATTTGTTGTCGATTGCGGTACTTCCAGTTTTTCAAATTATTGAATTAAAATTCATAATAAAATATAGTTGACTAAATAATACTAACGTATCACAAATATAAAAATAACACAATAATATTATAATTAATAATAATTAAAATATTATTTTATTTTTATATTAGTAATATGTTTATATTTAGCCAGCTAAATTAAGTTAAATTATTTATAAAATTATAGAAAATATTATAAATAAATTAAAAACGCCTCTGAGTTTGAGAACCAAAAGTGTAGTTTTACTTTTTTTGCTTGATTCTTTATATCGGTGGAATCACGGCTATTCGTCACATAGGCGATTGCAAACATAAAATGTAATTCCGACCATCAAATTGATTTCTAAACATTAAAGTTAAAAATTATTTTAAAAATAATTATTTGATTATTTGAATTGAAATTCATTCGTATTTGTAACTTGTTGGGTTTAAAAAATCGATCTCAAAGGTTTAAATAATATACCGTATTTCAACTATTCTCATATTATTCATAATGATTTATCTATAAATATTTATAATATGTCGAGTCTAAATCACAACACAAATTATTGAAACACAAGATATAAATAATTGTGTTTTTTGAGAGAAAAAAAAGTCACTTAATTAGAAATATAAAATAATTAAGTTTAGAACTTAAAATTTTGAATATTAATTATTAAATCTTAGTCAATTGTGTTTGGTAGATCTTATATTATATTTAGGGTGCGTTTGGTTCAAGTTATCCTGGCAGGATTACAGGCAATCCTGCCAGGATTACCGTGTTTGGTTCATCCGCTATGTAATCTAGTCGTTAATGTAGTATTACAAATCGAGCAGAATTACACTGAAAATATTAACGAGAGGGAGGTCGTGTGACAATTTTATCCTATAACTCTCGAAATCCTTTCAATACGTTATTTTTTTAAAAATAATTTAAAATTTTGAATTGTCAACTTTTAATTTAATTTTTAATTTTCAAATTTAAATTTTTAAAATTTTAAATTATAATTTTTAAACTTCAAATTTAAATTTTTAAATTTTAAATTTCAAATTTCTCAGATTTCAAAATACAAATTTGTATTTTAAATTCTGAATTTTAAATTTAGATTTTAATTTTAATTTTATATATATATATATTTAAATTTTAGATTTTAAATTTAGAAATTTCATATTTATATTTTAAATTAAAATATTAAATTTATATTTTTGTTAAAAGTTAAAATTTTAAATTTTAAAAAAATTAAATTATTTAAAATAAAATTTGCTAAAAAAATATTGTTTGTAAACAGTAAAAAAAAGTTTACGAAATATAACTAGGGGCAATTTTGAAATAGACTATACTTTATTGTCTAAATTACTAAATTTTATAAACAGAACCAAACATAGTAACGCTATAAACACTGCAATCCAGTATTACATTACTGTATTAAATCAAACGCACTAATGTAGCATCAATAGTAATCTCATTTAGAAATTCAAAATATCTAGAGATATCGAAATACTCTGCAATATAACATAACTCGAGCTAAACGCGCCCTTAAGCATTATTGGTGCCATATCACTATAACACGAAGAAATTTGATCAATTGTTATACAAACTTCAAATATATTTTATAAAATTAGAAAAATGAAAATTTGAGGTACCTACAAGGCTACACCTACTACTTTTCCTCCTTTAAAAAGAAAGAGTTAATTCTTTTGACCAATTATTAGAGAGCAGTATCATTAGTTGGCCTATTAGGATCATATCCTTATCACCTTCTTATTGGAGGGTTTTTTGTCCTTAGTCAAGGTATAGTGGGTGCTAGGTTTCCATCAGAAACTGCATTTCAAAAATAATATATATTTTTCAAAATAAAAATTTTATGAAACATATTTTTATTAAGTTATTATTTTTCAAATTAAAAAATAGAAAATCAAAATAAATTTTTAAAAAATTAAATGGGGAAAATTAAATAGAAAATACTTTTCTAGTGAGAAAATTATTATCTCGAATATTTTTCGAGAGAACAAATTGTCCCGTAGTTAAAATTACAAAACTATATTAATATTTAATTCATGAACTTTTTTAATACAAAATTTAACATTTTATTTTGATGTTCTGTTTGGTAGAAGCATCCAAATGTTCTTTTACTCCAAATGAAAATATTTTGGTCGACTGTGTTGGTTAGAAAATTTTCTTAATTTCAAGTCGACTTATAGATTAGAATTTTTTTGCTTTCTGAGTGGGAATATTTTGGTCAGTGAAAACCTCCGAGGGACTGCAACCACGCTCTATTATAATTATTTTTTAATAATAAATATTTAAGAAAATATTATATGTACACTAACCAACCAACCATGGTTATTTTTATATATATAGCAGAATTGTTGTGTTCTTAATAGTACGGAGGCCTCCGTTTTTATGAGCTATTTTCGATGACGAAATTTTCGAATTAACAGTCGGCATTGTTAAACTTAATCTATCATATTTGAAGTATATAAAAAATAAATTTTATAATTTTTTAATATTATTTATTTAATGATCGAAAAGGTTTAAAATTAATAATTTTTAATAGTTGATATCCGCTATTTTCAAGATTAACGTAAGAGTATCTAAATTAATAAGTTTTAATAGTTGCGATTCTACGATACATTTTGGAATCCTCTATTACCAAGGCGCAAAATTTTTTGATTTTCTCCCACCAATCCCAATATTTTGGGGTGCATTTTAATGGCCACGTAGCTTTATTCACCTCGGACTGGTCCCCGCGGAGTGACCAATCACTTCGTGCTTTCCTTGGTTGGTGAAATGCGCCGGTACTCCTGCAATTTAACTCAAAAGTTTTACTTTTTTTACAAAAATAATTTCTCAGAGAATTTAAATTGGAGATTTGAGATCTTAAAATTTTAACATTATTTTATTTTCCTTTTAGATTTTTAGTAATATTTTATTTTGTACGTCATTGATCTTCATTCTTTTTATATAATTTTTAATTTAACAGCCTAATTATTAATTCTTTTTATATAATTTTTTTTATATAATTTTTAATTTAACAGCCTAATTATTTCTCAAAAAAAAAAATTGACAGCCTAATTTATTCTCTGATACTAAACATGCATATAAAAAAATGTTGGAGTTAAATTTGAAAGTTTAAAAATTAAAGTAAAACTTAGCTGAAAGGTACCGAGTGGTGCACGTGGAGGCCGAATAATCTTTCCACGTGAAACATTTCTATTAATTCCCTGCTCAGTTATTGACGGCTTAGTGAGTTAATTCGCGATTAAAACGTGAACTATACGCGAATTTTAAATTATACGTATTAAACGGTCCGTTCCGTATTTTTTTCGAAAAGTTCGAAAAAAAACACGATTTCTTCCTCAAAAAAACTTGTTTGCAAATTATTCGCGATTCGCAAATGATTCGACCAAAAAAAGGCACTCGTGGTGGCGGATTCGCGGCCGCGGCTCACGTTGTCGCCGCGCTCGTGGTCGCGGATTCGCGGCCGAAGGTCGCGTCATCGCCGCTCTCGTCGCCGAACTTGTCCGGGTCGTCCTCCTCCTCCTTCGCCGCCCTTGCTGGCGCCGGGAGCAAGAGCCACGGCGGCAGATGCCCTCTTGCTCGAGGCCGTCCGCAGAAAAGGAGAAGAGAAACAGTAAAAACAAAATCGAAGTTTTTGAAGGCAAACTTGTGCGCGGTCCACGAGGCCACTGTATAGCCTCGTGGACCGCATGAGAGGGAGGTTCACGGTGGACCTCCCTCTCATTAATCATATATATATATATATATATATATATATATAAATTTATTACTTAACTCTTATATATTATTAATATATATTTATTATAACTTTGAATATATTTATTTTATATAAAAAAAAGCATAAAAATAATATATATAGTATATTAGTTATTATATATTTATTATATAGCCAAATTTTTTATTCTGAATTTTTAATTGGTAAACGTATAATATTCATATAAATTACGTATCCGAATAATTACCAAATCCGTTTTTTAGCCGTATTTTTCAACGAATTTAAAAATTAAAAGATGAATTTTATCCGAATTATACCCGTATCGAATTTTTGCCGAATCCGAATTAACTAACTATGATTGACGGTTCCATGAAAGTGTGTCCTGATGTATATATATCCAAATCCAAACAAATCAAATTGGGTCCACCTATGCGACTACACCCGACCCATCTTTTGGCCCGACCCGAACAGTTGTTTGTGATTTGTCATGCTACTCATGTATTTTTGGTCACGCAAAAATTTTTAAAAAAATTGCGAAATAAAGAAAAAAAAATAAAAGCATACTAATATTTATGTATCCCGATCATCGGCCTATATTTACCGACAAAATCGGAGCAAAAATTTTTATTACTGTAATAAAATTTATTACTAGAAAAAAAAATTGAAGATTTCCTTTTTCATTGTCTTTTTAACGGAAAACAAAAATTCAAAGTTGTGTACAATTTTTTTTCATTTATTTTTTCACCAAAAAACATACAAAATAGGGATTTTTGTTCTTTCAACTAAATAAATATTGATGGAATTTTTTTTTCCCTACAAACTAACACTATAAAACATAAAAATTTTTTACCCTCAAATTTTTTTATGAAAAATTATTTTTTACGATTTTATGTTGAACCAAATGGACCTTTAGCCAATCTTCCCTCGGCACACACCTTGGCTTGGTTAATTAGAGCTCGGCCTAATTAATGTCCTCGTAACCATGCATTGCATAATGCATGAGTGCAAAACAGAGTCTAGTTAAAATTTGTACTTCAATTGAACCCTTTATTAAGTTCTATTTGTTTTTAATAAATCTAAATCTCATTCTATTCTAATTTAATTAGAATTTGATTTCAATTTAGGTAACTACAAATCTAACTTAAATCTAACAAAATATAAAATATCATACACGTTTATTAAAATTTTGATATTATATATATATATACACACACATTAAATTTAATTATATATGTATATGTATTGAGTCTAAAGCTTTAAACGGCAAAAGAATTGCAGTAGTCAATTTTATGGCTTACTTCGTTGGACATTAAAAACGATAAATAAATGAAATTCAACATATACAAACAAAACAAATTTGAACGGGTCGCAATTTAGGAACCAATTTCTCACCCGAACCTGAACCTGACTCAGACTCAGACTCAGACCTAGACCCAGACCCAGACCCATGCCTGGCATGTTCAGAGTTGTTGGGTCGGATCTGGGCTAATTTGGACCCGATCCTGAGTCGCCTATTCACCTCCTTACAATCAGACAAGTTTATTTTCAAAAAGTAAAGATGTATGTGACAAACCTGTAACTTTCGGTGGTTTGGACACAACGGCTTTATCTTTAAAATTTTTAATTTTATTATTTAATCTTTAGTTTTATATGATTTTAGTGTTGAAAAACATATGGATTATACCAGGTTCCATAGTGAAATTACAATTGAGGATCGTCTTAAATACTTTAATCTCGTCTCCAAGCACCACTCGATCCCGTATTGTGATCGACTCCTATGATTCTCTTTCAAATAACCGGAATGCATTTATATAATTGCAATGATTATTTCTCTTATAATGATATGTAGTTTTTCACACCACCAAAGAAAAAAGGATCATTTCATATGAATGTCACTAATTAGTGAGGTAGTGGATTCAACACCTTATAATCATTCCCACCATTTTTCATAATCAACTTAATGGAGCGGGTAACAATACTAACCCCATCTAATAAGTTGCGGGTCGGTCAAATAGGGCCACACTGAAATGGGTCATATAACTTAAGTCTAACACATATGATTTAAGTCTAACATTTAACTCTTTATTAGTCTTGAAAAGCTGTGTGTATGCACCCCGTGCATTTGTACATTCAATTATTCATTTCTAATGAGTTGTAGTTTTCTAGTTAAAATTAAATGATCAAATTAACAATTTGAGATGCATTTAAAGAAACTAAGTTACGACGTAGAAATATCTACTTTTAAGAAGGCGAATCAAAAGGTCAGATTGCAAAATCAAAATTTTTAAAAGATAGATTTTTTTTTTTTTTTCCAAATAATGCAAAGTTTAGGTCAACTCTATACGATTTCATCTTTTCGGAACAGTTTTAAATGGTACAAATTTTGCGACCAGGTATGGGAGGTGAGATTGTGGAAGATGGACCCTTCCACCATGGAGAAGGGAGTTCTCATATCATCCTCCAGGGTCACCCTTATCTCCGATCTTCCGGTGCCGGAGAACTCCAAAAATGCAGGGGATGCTCTTAAGAAATATGCCAAGTTATGAAACACTTTTAAAAAACTGCTCTTGCTCTTGTTGTTGTAACAATATTGTGTAATGTGATGGATTATAGTGTACAATTTTTCGTTACTTCTCGAATAAAGTTCAAACCAAGCAATGAGAATGGCTTCTTCTTTTTTCTTTTTTTTTTGAGAGAGGAAAAAAAGCTTCAGATTCATCAGGACCTTGTGTAATTTGAAACGAGCATACAATTACCCACCTTCAAAGTATATAATAAACTGAAATAAAATATCACGATAGCTTCGTATTTATAAAAAAAAAAAAACCTTCAAAGGAGTTTTATATATATATATATATATATAAAAAGATAGTTCAGGTGATTTTCTGGTATCTTCAAAATTTAAATGATGATCTCAAATTGTGCAAAAGTTTAGACGGATTTAGCACGTTCTCCTCTTTTTAGATAGATATTGTTTACTCTTATACTAAATTGCGCGAAAGATTGTATCTCTAATGTGGTCATGGACAATAAAAAATTGGTTTAAACAGAGCTATATGAAATGAATCAGTTTCTTTCTTTCTTTTTTTTTTTTCTCTAAAATGTAAGTGAAATCTGTTTCAATTAGCTGTTCTATTGATATTTTATAAGAAGAAGAAGCGGAAGCAAAAAACTACGGAATAAATCCTTCCTCTTTATTGACTTATTATTGCAACGAATTAAAAAGAATTTAACAATCCCTTTTCCTTCCCTTTCCCTTGGACTTATTGATTTAGGTTGTGGCAAATTTTATTTTTTCAGAAAAAATCTGGAAAATGGTTGGATTCAAGAAATGTTCTCTCTAGGGCACAATTATCCTGCTGTGGGGGCCCAAGAAATGGGGTGGGCTCGACGGGCTCGTGGGCTCCGTCGGCGGTCTCCCGCTGTTCTTGTTGTTGTTGCTGTTGCTGTTGGTGGTGGTGGTGGTGGTGGTGGTCGTGTTGAGCTCTGTACATTGCAATCTGGGCTTGGGTTCTCGCGAGCTCGTGTTGGTTCCCGTAGATCTCCTGCTGCAGAAGGTTGATGATCCCGACGCTCCCGTAGACCGGGTCGCGCACCCGCCAATAGGCCTCCAACGAGAGGGTGTCGGCCGCTTGAGCTCGCTGGTGAGCTGGCAATTGCTGTCAACAAACAAAAAGTATGTGAGCGTAACGAGTAACAGCATGTTAAATCCGAACGGGAGAAATTATGTATGCACTATTTAAACAGAGCTGTTTAAAGAACTCTGTTTAGCTTTCTAGTCACTTTTACTCAAGAAGCTGTTCCGATACTAATTAACTGTTAATAATGAGACCATTAACATGTTCAACATAGCATGTACGTATACTTTGCACTACTAGCAATAAATCAAATTCTCAAGGCAAGTTATTTTGCATGCATGTATTTATGTTAATATAAATATGTATATTTATGCATGTATCTATCTACGTACTTGGAGCATTCTTGCGACATTGCTGGCGCCAAAGATCCTATGGACGCAGGTGAATCTTTCAGGGAGGGACGGGGGGAAGTACGGAGCGAGAACGCAGTCTTCGGAGCACCGCCTTCTTAGATATTTGCATGCAGCGCACCTCCTCGGATTAAACTCATTTAAAGCGAGATTATTATTGGAGTTGGAAATAGACATACCTATATACTTGGCTAAATAAAATCCTACAAAGATTTGGAGAAGCTAAGAGATGAATCTAAGAAAGATTTTAGAGAATCTTTAGTGGTAGAAGATCTTTGATCTTTGTGATTTTCCCCTTTATTTTACATATAGTGTGGAGTATGTATGGTGGGGATTAGGGCAAAGAAGGAATGCACTAACGGCTAGTGTAAAAAAAATTTTGAATTAAATTATGTTGGTGGGAATGAAAGGAAAGAGTGGGATTGTTTTCTTTCTTTTTGGTTTTCCCGGTTTAGATAGGCTGGTGCTATGAAAGGTGTAGAGGATGAAAAATTATTTTTGTTTCCACAATTGAGATTATGTAGCCGTTTTAATTATTGGACAGGATAAATGTAAGGATAGTCCTTGGACTATTTGGATATTACGATTTTATTTCTGTACTGCTACTCTTAAATATTCGATTCAAAATTCTCACGCGTTCTAAGTTTGTCCAAATTTGATTCAAGTTACTATTCTTTAAGATTATAACATACATAATTTATCTGAACTATATACCATTTTGAATTCATTATCTGGCCTTTCAAAATTTGAAATTTGATTGATTTGCATCAGTCAACGGTGCTTTCATTTTAAACTTTCAAGTAATTTCTTATTTTAATAAATTTATAATTACTTGAATTGTGTAGAGTATATTAGCTAAACTTGTAAAAAGAAACGAGCTATTTAATTTTGAAGTCAACGTACCGTTTGATTAACTCAAATCAATCATAATGAAAGATTTAGTAAAATCAAAATTTTGAAAGATTAGATACTCAATTTAAAGTGATCTATAATTTAGTTTAGTTTCGTACTTTTTTAAAAAAATATTGCTAGCCAATTTTGTGATTTTTTTAAAGTTTGTTTATTTCGGAAAGCGGGTACTAACAGATTGTCAAAATCAAAATATTCTTTTGAAATAAGACGTTAGATTTCGCCAATTTTTGATCAAGGTGCTAAATGCTATCTAAATAGTAAAAAAATAATTCTGATAAAAATTCAACTTATTTGAAATGTTATACGCCAGTAAATGAAGCAGACATCTTATGTATGTAGGTTGTCAAACTTACAACTGATGGTTTTTCGATCACTAGAGAAGTAATTTTTTAAAATCACAAAATTTGTTTCTTAAGCTTAATATCTATATAGAATTTAAGAACCTAAAATACTTAATTGATAAATAAAACTGTACATTGAGAACAATTTCTCTTCTATTTTGTATGTAGAATTTTTTCTGCTCATGAAAATATCCCACCACTAATCAGCGACGAGATAAATTTTAATCATCCATACTAGATGACCCCAATTCATCGTGTCGCACAAGAGTAAGAAAATAGTTCATGTGCAGCAGGGCATGTAGAAAATGCATGATTTCTTTTTTGTTTTTTGAGTAATCCATCTTCGCTAGGACATATTTATTTTACTGAAAGTTTTAGGGGCAAAGTTATTTTTCACCCGTAAATACTTATTTTTATTATTTAGTTCGCATAAAATTAAATTCGGCTGTAACTCTACTTTTTTTAAAATGCCGTAATTGACTTTGTTCCACATAGTGCAAATACAAATGAGAAAAAAAAAAAATTTCAAAAAAAATAATTAAAAATAATTATTTGTTTTACCGAAAGTTGAAGGGGTAAAAATATTTTTTTCGCCCTTAAATGCCTACTTCTATTAGGTGGTCTGCTTAAATTAAATTCGTATGTAACTCTATTTTTTTAAAATGTGCAATTAACTTTGCCCTACGTTGAAGTCAATCGAAAGAGAAAAAAAAAATTCCTAAAAATAAGTAAAAAATTAATTATTCTAACTCTTTTATTTTTTATGTATTAGTATGAAAATTTCTATAAAAAAATAAAAAAATAAGAACTTTTTCTGCAATTAGCTCTCTGAAAAAAATTTATTTTAAAAATAATCTCAGCAAATTTAAATTTACAAAAATGACCTTGACCCTACCACGTAGGCGCCACGTCAGCGCCATGCGGGCCGGGCTATGCCAGATAGTTAAGTTAAATACCGTGAACCATTCACCGTGTTTAAATACGGTGAATGCTTCACCGTGTCTGGAGAAAGAAAAGGAAAAAAAAATACATATTATTAAAAAGATAAATATGGAACACGGTGAATCATTCACCGTGTTTGAACACGGTGAATGGTTCACCGTATTCAACTTAACACCCCAACCCAATCCGTCCACGTGGCGCTGATGTGATGCCTGAGTGGCAAGATCAGGACTATTTTTGTAAATTTAAATTTGCTGAGGCTATTTTTAAAATAAATTTTTTTCAGGCGGCTAATTACAAAAATAAAAACCCAAAAATTAAATATAATAGTAGAGGGACTATCCAGACATTTACTTCCGAGAGAGAGAGAGAGAGACGAAGAGAGACGAAGAGTTTATCTCCAAGCACCGTCTCCTCTCTCCTCCGACGATCCACCTCACTACGGCGGCAGCGGCGGCGGCGGCGCTGGTGGCGGCGCCGGAGATGTCGTCGTCGTCGTCGTCGGCTGCGGCGGCGGCGCCGCACCTGCTCTTGGGGGAGGACGGGCGCGGCTACGAGCTGGCGCGGAGGCTGGACGCATGCGGCGCGTGGCGCGCCTGGTTGGGCGACGCCGCGTACGCCGTCTTCGCCCACGCCCTCTCCTCCGCCGCCACGTGGGAGTCGTTCCTCTCCCCCATCTCCTCCCCCTCCCCCTCGCCCTCCTCGCGCGCCCGCCTCCACCTCCAACTCCGCGCCCGCGCCCTCCTCTTCGACAAGGCCTCCCTCTCCCTCTTCCTCCCCCCCGCCTCCGCGTCGTCCACCTCCCTCGCCAACATCAACCCTAACTGTGAGTTTATCCTGTGGAGCTTTGGGATCGCTGAGAATTACGGTTTTGGAACGGTGGGATTGTATCATTTCGTGGTTGTTTTAGTGTAGAGAGTGTGATCTGTCAAAAAAATTGCAGTTTGATTTGATTTGTAGTTTGATCGCTCGCCGATATAAACCCTGAAAATGTGAGTTCATCGCGTCTATATTGTTACTTGAATGGGTGGAGTTTAGGGGTAGTTGCTTAGAATTAGGGTTAGAATGGTGGGATTGAATCGTCGTTAAGCGTAAAAAGTATGATTGTTGAGAAATATAGTTTGATTTGATATGTAGACCGATCATTTCCTTGTTCCTAGGAAATCCTTCTTTTTTTTTTTTGGGTGATTTATGGTGTGATTCGATTAGCTTTTTGTTTTTTACAGATTTGCAGCTTCATGGGGATGATGTTTATTTCACGTTAGAAGATGACCGAGAAGATGATGCTCATATTCAGGTAAGTTATGATCTTTAAAATTAACCAGAAAATTGTTCTACTAGGGGAAAAATCTGTGTTTTATCATTTTTTTTTCTTTTTATTTCACTGGTGCTCAAAGCTCAAAATATAAGATTATCTTCTTAGTGACAGGTTTCAATATAGAGTGAGGGTTCTTTTTTCTTTTTTTTTTTTTTTTTTTTTTTATTGATCAAAACAATTCGCACAAACATCTGCGATGTGGATGAAAAGATCTATTCAACTTGATTTCCTGTGTCGTTTTGAACTGCGAAGAACTGTCCCNCAGGTAAGTTATGATCTTTAAAATTAACCAGAAAATTGTTCTACTAGGGGAAAAATCTGTGTTTTATCATTTTTTTTTCTTTTTATTTCACTGGTCTTCCACGAACAAAATATAACCGCATCTTCGATTGGATGGTTGTTACGGCCCACGGTGGATCCTTTTTTTTTTTTTTTTTTTTTTTTTTTTCTATTGATCAAAACAATTCGCACAAACATCTGCGATGTGGATGAAAAGATCTATTCAACTTGATTTCCTGTGTCGTTTTGAACTGCGAAGAACTGTCCCATGCTAGATGTACCAAACTAAAGCTACTAATAACTAGTCACTTATTTGCGAAGAACTGCTTAATGCAGTTAAAATGATTGATTTGACAAGATATAGCATGCTTGCACAAAATTAAGAGGTAACCTTGCTGAACTATCCAGAAAGATCCTATGCCTTCTAGTTGTCAAAAAGAGTTTCTCAACAAACTTAAGCTGATTCTCTTTTGCATGATGCAGGCACAATCTAGGCACAGGCACGAAGAGTGGCCTGAAACATGGTATAAACAGTTTGCTGACAAACACAGAATAAGACATCACAGACTTCTGCTGGGCGACAAAGAGATACCGAGGCGAACACCTGATGGAATGTCTATTTATCTTAAGCTCTGTAACACCCATAAAAGGAAGAGACAAGCATTTAACGAAAGTCAGTTTATAGGTACCACTGATTCCACCTTGGAATCTAACTCGGCCGATGAGGTTTTCTTTCCAGAGATAATGTTTCCATCTGATTGTGTACCCGATACTGCACTACCACAAGTAAATAGGGTTGATAATCAAAAGGTTGAAATCTACGGGGTTCTTGAAAATTTGCCCCCATTAATGACCCGGAGCCCAGCAATGATCGAAAGATTTGGGATAATTCCTGAATACCAGAAAATGGGAAGAAAATATAGGGGAAAATATGGATCTGGAGAGGAAGGGAGATCTCTCAGTCGTGAGCAAGCATTGCAGATGACTCTGAAGGTAGTTGCTCGTTTCTTAGCAACTGCTGGTTTCGAAGGCGGAAATGAAGTTTCACTTGAAGTTCTCTCGGAAGTTTTTGGTAGGCATATTTCCAAACTAGGCCGCACTCTGAAGCTTTTGTCCGATGGTTACAAGAAGCAGTTTACGTCCATTGAGCTTCTAAAGATGTTTCTGCAAGCAGCAGGATATAGGTGAGCTGATTACTCTTCTGGTTGATGTCCACATGATGTGGTTTGTTTTCGAACAATTCCAAGCGCATTCTCTCATTTTTCTTTTGACAATACATGGGCACAGTGTAGTGAGATCTAAAAGCATGTTGCAATGAGGTGTTGTAAGAAAATTTGATAGATAGCAAGAAGAAAGTCCTTGATGATCGATGAAAAAGCTCGTTATGCATATCAAATTAAAAACATTATCTCATTTTCCCTCTAGACAATTATCAATTTGATATATTATTTGTAAACTTTTATCTTTTACTCTTTGTACTCTGGAGGTTATTTTCTATTTTTCCTATTCTTCGAAAGCTCAGTTTACGGCATAGATCTGGCTCTGCATTAAATCATAAATCTTTGTCAATTGAGTGATTCTCAACGTTTTGTTACTTACTGGTTTTTGGTCAGGAGGGGGGCAAAAGCAATCCTCAAATAGCCTCCTCTCCCATTCATTGATTATTTCCAATTATATCACGATAGTTCACAACGACATATTTCCAAAAAAATTGTGTTGTTCTTTTAACCCTTAGTTTGCAACCTGTCAATTCTTCTTCAAACCAAACTGGCAATAGTTGGTGTCTTCTTCCCTTCTCATTCATGCTTCTCTTCTGATTCGGCATATGTTATTGTGGTGGCTGATATAAGAGCTCTGGAAACCCCTAAGTAGTTCCGAGCAGGACAACATATCTGTGCCATTTGATTTAGATGATGCTGCACGTTTTAAACCGCCGCAGCATTCAAGGCTATTCAACAGGTTGTTTTGATTTTTAAGGACATAAAATGAGCTGGTTTTGTACTTCCAGGTGCTTAGATCATGCAAGGAGAACTGTTTAACAATAATAACATGTTTATATCCATAAATTATTTTAATTGCATAAAATCACACTCTGTGAAGTATAGAATCCCAATATTTGTTAGCTTATGGATGCACATCTTTAAAGCTGAACTATTAATGATACCTTTCTTTAATTTGGTAGCACCTTTGGGGTGTTGGCAGAATTTACAAAAGGTAGCAACCAGGTCTTCACTCACCAAATGCAGCAACAAAATCATCCAATGCAGTCGCAACATCAGAACCCTCTTCTGCAGGTTCAACAAGTATGCAAAATCTCCTTGTTATACATTTGTTGTAATTCGGTGATTTCTAGACCACTTGAGGTAACTAGCACTGTTCTGAAAAGCAGTGCATGCACCCACACTAATGCAATCACTTAACTGCGTGACAAAGACTGCATATGGTGTGAACGTCACATATTGGGCACTAGTCATTAGTCATGCACTATCTTGCATTTAGATGCTTATAAGTCTAGTAAGATGATATGCACATAATTAGCTCTTGTTGATTTGTTTTTTATCAGTAATTCATTCTGTATTCCATAGTTTTTTGTTAAAATAAATCACTTAAAATTTGCCATGCGTAATGTCACAATATCCCATAATAAATTTATAAGTAGGTCATAAACCTCGTATTTCTCTTATTCTTGTTGATTATTCCATGTACGTCCTCTCTGTCCGCATTTTTTATTTTTTATTTTTTACACTGTATTTGTATTTATTCTATGTGAATTGCATGTGCACCCACCTATCACACGTACCATGCTGTACTATTTTTGCCAGTTTACATCTGTAACTCATATTGCATATGCATCTACGGGTGACAACAAATCGGATATTGTTAAATTAAACCATATGTATATCATATTTCTCCTCCAAATTTGGATACTGATGTGTATATTGTATGAACAATCTATGGTTGGAAATTATATTTTTGTAATACGGATTCTGAAGGAATAGAATAGTGGTTATGTCCATGTCTCCTTTTCAAACATATATAAATTCTACAATAGGAGATACATTGCTACACTGTAGCAATGTATAGAACTAACAATTGGACACCTAGTAAAAGGGTGGAAAATATACATGATGTTAAACAGTTTGTTAGCGTGTGGTTCGGGTATAAGCAAGAACTAGCTATTACAGGGATAGGTACAAGTATGGGGATAAGAAAAATAGCGTTTGGATGAAAATTGAGTTGTTCCCGGGGATAAAAAAAAATAGCGTTTGGATAGATAATATGGAATAAGAAAAATAGTGGGTAGTTTTATATAGAAAATGGAGGTGTTGGTGGGAATAGTTATACCCGGTTATTATAGGTAACCGAGAACTACTGTTCTCGGGTAAAAAATTAGCGTTTGGGTATAAAGGGGGATAAGGGGTTATCCCTATCCCTATCCCCTATCTAAACGCTAAGAGTATAGGTAAGTACATGGCATGTGGATGTATACTCGGATAGTTTTACTTCAACCTGTCACCCATGCCTTATTTGAAGAATTTCATCTAAGTCTACTGGTCCAGATATTTTGCGTGATATGGAAATCTAAACCCCTAACTGCCAAGGCACCAAAGGCATGTTGATTTTTCTACAGGAGAATAACTTCGTGAACCATCTTTTGTTGATTGCATGTTGATTGTCAGAGACTCGAGCTTGTACTAGTGTATGAATGTTTTGCGAAATTGGTGGCAGATGTTGAGAGTGAGTGAGATTGAACTTGATATGGAAAATAATATATTATAACGGTTTTTTTTTTTTTTTGAGAGATAAGTAGCACACTATCCGTTTCGTTTATTTCATTTAGAAATAAACTTAGCTGGAAATGTGAATCAACTAGGATTCGAACTTGGGCCTCGGGTACCAACCACCAAGCCCTTTGCCACTTGCTCTAGGGACGGTCGGTTATTATAACGGTTTTTTGATAAGAAAGCAGTCGGGTGTCATTACACTTCACTCCTTTTGAAATTTCTTAGTTATGTCCAACTGATTCCTTTCTAAGTCGGTCTTCCAAGCTGAGACTTTTGGCATTATTGAACAGCAACTTGCATAATTTGTCTATGTCATAATTTAATTTTTCAGATAATTGTTAAAGTTCCAATTTAACAGTACACATACTGTCTTAAAACATTTAGGAAAGGGGGGGCTAATCAGCATTATTGGTCTTACATATGTTACACCATCTTTGGCGCTGACATTCTTATATAAGGACTACTATTTACCAGCTTGATCTTTCGAGTGTGTTGCTGACGTTAATCATTGACCGTCTACGAAGGGCGGCTTTCTTTTTCCGATTGTGGACTGCAAAAATGATAGATTACTTTGTCACTCGTCTAAACATTCTTAATGCATTTATTTTTTCAATTGGATCAATTTCCTTTGAGCAAACCTCAGAAACATATGGGTCCCCAAATGATCACTTTTCTTCATCATATCTTGCATACTGACATGCTAAACTAAACTTTTTGCAGTATGCAAACAAACAATTTCAAAGACCGCTGCCCCAGATGAATATGGGTCAAACCCTGGCATTCCAGCAACAGCATCAGCTGCAACCGCACCAATGGGAGGAGCTGCGCCGCCGCCAATTGGCAAGCCCTCGTGGTCCCGTTATGCTAATGGACAAAGGTCAACAGATGTTGGATGTTAAGATTGAGAATATGATGGATGCGCCAATCGATAATTCTTTTAGTGCTCTCAAGAAGCATCAGCTACTAAGGCAGCAGCAGCAGCAGCTGGCTATGGCCAATCACCAAGCTCAATCGGCTCAGCAGTTCAATCAACTTCCACCTGTTCAACTTCCTCAACTGCAAGCACAGTATGATTCTAAATTTTGTTAGTTCTATGCTTAAATCAGTTACTTTTGGGCCCATTTGGCATTCTTTACGTTTTTTAATCTGGTTTTGCTGAAGTTTTGTGTGGTTGAAGGCACTTAGGATAGGCTTCTTTAATTCTTGGTTTTGTTGATTGATTTGCAAATTCTTTTTTTTTCCTTTTCTTTTCGACCCCAATAGCAATATTAAGGCCGGTCATTGCTGAGTGCTTTTAACCCCAAAGAACTCGAGGACAAAAGCAAACAGCTGAGACAATGGAACAGCACTTTGCTTCTAATGTTTGAACGTCTTACATTTTGCCTTTTCTAATTTATGCAGGAATCCATATAGTATGAGAATGACACCAGTGAAAGTCGAAGCTTTCCATGAACTTATGGCTGGGGATTCGACATCAAAGCATGAGAATGAGCAAAATAAGCTTACTCCGCCTCCAAAATAGACACCATTGAATGTCACAATATGGGATGCTGTGTAAAGATCAATCAAGTATTAACAGTATATCATGTCATGTATATTATTGAAAAGCCCACAATGGATTGTTTCTTGCATTAGTTTTTTTGTTCTTGAATATCTATCGTGCTGCTCGGCTCTTGAATATGGATATGGCGCGACAGAGCTGTGATGTATTTTATCAAGAATATGTAGTTGCCTATACCTCGCCCAAGTATTCAGTAACCTGCCATATAGAAATTGTGCTTTTTTGGGTTGCAAGTAGAGATGGGATTGGCTTCTTGTATAGAATGCATCAATTATATTAATGATGTGACGTTCTCGATCAATCAAATTATTCTCTTGGATTGATTTTTTTTAAAAAAAAGAGATATGATTGGCTGCTTATTGATGATGTGATATCAATCAAATTATTCTCTTGGATTGATTTTTTTTAAAAAAAGAGAGATATGATTGGCTGTTTATTGATGATGTAATGTAGGTGTGACATAATAAACTTTCTCGTATAACAAAAACTCTATGCTAGTTTTAACTTGGATTGAAGTATACTTTAGAAAACACTTGGAGCTTTTATGTATATTGAAGTTATGCATTCCAAGTGAGTTGATACAGGGCCGTTCAATACGCTTGTTATAGAATATGAGTTCTTGTCACACGTGTATATGCATGAGTCCATACATACATAAATACACACATATATGGCACTTGAAAGAGTCAATGCCACATCAGGCTTCTTTATGTGATGAGTAATCTAAATTGTTGTCCTAAGCGACTCTTTTCTCGCAACGTATCCAATAATAATAGAATGGGCTTTGAATCAGGTTCAGCATCCAAACAGGTCCTAAATACTCTCGCTGCTTCTTTCTACTTCCTAATTCTAAATACTCTCGCTGCTTCTTTCTACTTCCTAATTTTTGCATATAATAATTAAAGAATTGCACCGAACATAGAAGGCAACTGCATCATCTTAAGGAATTCAATAAATTACAGCAGAAAACATAACCTAGTGATGATCATCACACAGAAACGCAAATTGGGAAAAAAAAATTAATTATTTGATAAAGTTATGATTCAGTAAATACACAAAGATCAAACTCCATTGTTTCCATAATCAATAAGCATAAACCACAAAGAAGAACTACATATACTTCAAGACCCAAAAAAAAAAAAAAAAAAAAAAGAGGAAAAAAAAGAAAATCTGTAGATATAGGAAGTGCTCAGCTAACGAATATGACCGACGGATCGCAGCAGCACTCGTCGATGAGGCAGCAGCAGCAGAGAGCAGCAAGGCTGTACCACAAAAATGCACAAAAGAATGTAACTACACTGGTAACATGATTTTAACACTTCAATTATGTGTTATAATAAACGCAGAGAACAGAGACCCAAATATATATAAAATGATAATATTATAGCCCAACAACTATCCAACATCTAACATAACTTAATAGCAAATTAGTTCAATGTGATCTGCAACAGCTGAAAATATTATAAGGCTTAGTTTGGTATTGAGGTTTATCTGAAGCTGTTAGATAAAATAGAATATATCTCTACGCTCTCTGATGGCATTCTCTCTGATGGCATTGCAGAAAATATATCATAACCGACTTATCGATATGCGAAACACAATATTACGTACGAAAAAAGACATAATATTTTTTCATAGTATTTTTCCACCGCACGTATCTCAGTTTTTCGGCAATCTCAAACGAAGCCTAAGTATTGAAGATCTTTAGAATATCTCGAATAGAGATAGCATTTCTGCTGTGTATATCAAATAATGGTAATAACAATAATAATAAATGAGACGTTTATATTATTTTTTTTTTAAAAGAAAAAACTAGAGGGATTGAACATATCAAAGAGAATAATTAAGAGAAAGAGAGAGGGACACGAACCATCCTTCAAGGAAACCAGAGCTTCTAGGTGGTGGTGGTTGAGCTGCGTACTGAGGCGGCGCCATCACAGGGGGTCCTTGATAATACCCTAAAAGAAAACAAAGAAAAAACACAAAAAAAAGTAAGGAAAAAAAAATTCTTAACTAGAGCCTTCAATGAAAACACACAAAAATCTAAGAACCAGAAGGATAAAAAAAAGAGGGACCAAGAAAGATCCTTTGGTTTGTTTCCTCCGAGAGCAAAAACCCAATTTTCTCAAACAAGCAAAGATGCCAAAAAAAAAAGAGAAAAAGAAATATATAAAGTTGGGATTATATAAAGAGCAAAATACTAACATAGATTAACTCCACAATTTACCTTGAGCAGGGTAGGGGTAAGCGTACTTGGGATCACTCATCTTCGATCGCAAAACACACACGCACGAAAATTAAAAGAAACTAAAGAAAATTGTTGCGTAGTTTTGAGTCCCAGGAACACAAAGAAGAGAGAATGATTATAAGTTGAAGGTGCATATATTTATATTGAGAGATATATATATATATATATATATACTTGTAATCGGAAAACGCGTTAAAGGTGGGGGGCGAATAAAGGAAAGAGAAGAAAAAATAAATTAAAAAAGAGAGGGAGAGAGAGAAAAAAAGAAAGAAGGGCCTAGAAGGAAAGAGACCGACTTGAATACGAATTTGGGAATACTTTGGGATGAAGCAAAGAAAACGAGAGAGAGAGAGAGAGAGAGAGAGAGAGGGGATTCTGCGAAGGTCGGTTCTGGTTCTCTCTATTTCTCACCTCCTTCCTTCTTAGAATTTTCCAGTTGAAGATATAATATGCAGATTAATTAAAAGGGAAACTTCAACTACCCCCGTCTAATTTCGTACTTTCTCACTTTAGTACTCTATGATTTAAAATGTATTAAGTCAATATCATGTTGTTTCGCACTTTCTCACTTTAGTATCCTGTAATTTAAAGTGTATCAAGCTAATACTCTATGATTTCGCACTTTCTCACTTTAGAACCCTGTGGTTTAATATTTCGTTAAACTATATACAAAAAAATTTAGATATCCTACTTAGGTTTATTGAATATTCATTTTAGTACCTTTTAGTTTTAACTTTCTCACTAATTTAACGAAAAAAAATCCCGAAATGGATAATAAAAAGAGAAAAATAAAACCGCAGGGTACTAACTTGATACAAAAATAAAACCACAAAGTACTAACTTGATACACTTTAAATCATAGGACACTAAAGTGAGAAAGTGCGAAACCACAAGTACTAACTTAATACACTTTAAACCATAGGATACTAAAGTAAAAAAGTGCGAAACTACCTGAGGTATTTAAAGTTTTCCCTAATTAAAAATACAGTAGTAATAAAAGTTCTCTTTTTCTTTTGGCATTAGCCCCTCAAATAAATCTGATTTTATAAATGATTGTAGCAAATTCATATTTACAAATATATACTCCTCTTCTTATCACGCGAGTGTCACGTTGGCATTTTTAAGCTGAATACGGTAATTGAGTCACTGTGTTCAATTTAAAAACTCCACTAGATTCTCGCATCACAATAAATTTGTTCGAATCATTTTAAAACAATTGAGGAGGTTAAATGCAAATATACAGTAGTAATAAATGCTTTTTTTTGGCATTTAGCTCTCTAAAAAAAATCATTTTATATCCTAGCAAATTTATATTTATATATGTATTTCTTTTTTTGCGATACAAGCACTAACTTAGTATTTTTAAGTTGAACACGATAACTGAATCATCGTGTTCAATTTAAAAACGTTACTAGACGATCAAATGGATAGAAGATGACTATTTAGACAAATATACATTTGTTAAAATTATTTTAGAAAAAATTTTGAAGGGCTGAGTGCAAAAAAAAAAAAAAAGAAGCTCGAGTAATAATCATGTTTATCTTATTTAGTTGAATGTATAGTATATTAGTATGTACGAATTTTTAATAAAAAAAAATTTTTGGTGAAATTTGTTTTTTATGAATTTTAATATTTGGTTTGCAGAAATTTTTTTATTTGGTTGAAAAGAAAAATAAATAAAAAATTTTATATAATTTTATCTTTAATATATATATATATATATATATTATTATTTTATATAATAATTATCATATTATATAATNTATAATAAAAAAATATATTTATAAATAAATATTATGTAATAATATATTTATATAAAAAATAAAATAATATATGTATATGTGAATCGCGCTACTATTATATTTAGGATGAGGATAGTGGTTTTTGTCCTATTAAACTGTTTTTGATGAAAGATATTTTGAACCGATGATCGAATCGTGAAAGCTGATCTAAAATATTTGAAACATTTAGAAATTAAATTTTATTATTTTTAAAATTATTTATATAATGTGAAAAAAGATTGCAAAATTAATAGTTTTTGATGACTATATGAGAATTTAGCTTGTTTAACCGTGCAGAGCAATCCAAATCGCTTAAATTTTTAATAATTTTTTTATACTATTTAAATAATATTTCATAATTTCTATTATGAATTAAGAAAACTTAACCAGTATTTTACAATGTTATTCGTTTTTCAGTTGTTGGATGGATTTGATAATAATTTTTAAAATATTCTTAATAGTATACATTAATTTTAATAATATGAATTATCAATTTTAAATTTTGATCATTCAAAATAATTTAATAGGACAAACTTTTTTATCCTCTTAATAGGACGAAGGCCTTTGTACACTCAAGAGAATAGTAGCTGGAGCCACACGTACACACATACTCTCGGCATATATAAAGAAAGAGATATAAAGAGACAAAACAAGACTATACGCAGGCTCTTGTATTTGAATGTTCAAATTAATAATTCATACTGTTAAATATAATTTACAGTATATTAAGTTCTTAGAAATAAAATATTATATTTTTTTAATATTATTTACTTCGTAAGTAAATTATGTTAAAATAAACAGTAAAAATTAAACAATTTTTAAAATTAAGGATGAAATTTTTAAATCCAAGATCAAGAATGTTGATCTTGATTTAGATAGTTTAAAACATTCTCTATTAAAATTTGAATAAATTTATATTCTTCTATGCCAAAGCTTCCAATTTCATTTCAACTGATAAAGTAAATTATGAACTCGTCACAGTAACTATTGAAAATTTTGAAACGGTTAAATCATAGAGTAAATAATATTGAAAAAATATATAAAATTTGATTTTAAAAAATTAAAATATTTTATATCAGTTTTAACGATATTGATCATTTTTTTAATATTCTAATATTAAAAAAAAAAAGACTATAGTATTATAGTTATGATACTATAAATAGTATAGTAACCATGAGGAAGAGCGGGTGAAAGGTTTAGGGTGGACCTCTCACACATTCCACGAGCTCTTGTGAAAGCTCGTGGACCGCATTGTTATGTTTGGTGAGTCGTGATATCCTACAGCTTGAGTTTTCATTTTTTTACTGAGAATTAGCCAAAAGTAAAAACACGTGCAAAAAAAGCCAATTTTTTTTCAAATATGTAAAAATATTTTACGAAAAAACACTTTCATGGCTAAACAAGCATACAGAGAATAATTTTTCAAACTGAAAATTAGTTTTCTGTACATTTTACAACAGTTCGGACACATTCTAATATATTCAAAAAATAGATCAGTTTTTTCAATTTTGTAAAATCAATCCCAATTTTTAATAAAGCGACGAAGTTGCTCCTCTTTCTTCCTTCGTCTCTTCCACCTTCCTCTCTCTTTCTTTGGATACAAAATTTAAAATAATTTTTTGTTTTAATAAATTTATAATTATCTAATATGCATAAAATATATTTACTATACTAGTAAAAATTAGAAAAAACTTCAAAAAAAAAACCGTGGTTTCGTATTTTCTCACTTTGCCCCCTGTGGTTTAAAATGTATCAATTTGCCCCATGTGGTTTCTTTTAACTCTTTTTCTTATCAATTTCATTATTTTTTTTTCTTAAATCAGTGATAAAGTTAATTTAAAGGGTACTAAAGTGAATATTTGAAAAATCTAAATGGGTATCTGAAGTTTTTTTGTATATAATTTAATAAAATATTAACGAAAAAGCTACCAAAAAGATAAAAACGAAACCACAGAGGGGCAAAGTGAGAAACTACGAAACCACTGGAGGATTTTTGAAGTTTTCCCTAAAAATTAACGATGGATTCAATTTTTTTTGCTTCGTTTATTTTATTTAAAAATAAACTTAGCTGGAAATATGAATTAACTAGAATTCGAACTTGGGTCTCGGGTACTAACCACCAAGCCCTTTGCCACTTACTTTAGGGACGGTCGGTGATGCATTCAAATTTTAAAGTTAAGAAATCATTAACCTGCTAAAATTAAATAATTAAAAGATTAGATAATAAAATCAAAATTTTTCAAAGTTAGATAGCCATATCAAAATATGTGATTAGTTTCTATATTTTTACCAATAGTAAAATAAAATTAAAAACTTAGGGAGTAAACTAAAAATTTACTAAAAATTACAGATTTTGAACGTTGAAAAAAAAATTCCCACACCAAGGTAAAACTTGGACTTCAAGTACTAACTAGTATTGCTAAATAACCCCTGTATTTATTATAAATTAACAGTATCTGATTAGATTTGTCCTTCAATAAAGGGGCAATTTCACCGATACCTTTCTAATATTCGTAAATATTATAAATATTTTTATAAAGTTAAAAATATTATATATATATTTGTAAATATAAAAAATTATCATAATTATTTCTGCCATGAATGGATTAAATTATCCCTTAAATTAATCATCAAGAACCCATCATCAATATCTGGTGATAGTGCCAATACAATTTATCAAATCACACATTGCTCAAGGACCACACATGCACACTCAAAGAGGTAAAACTCCATATTCCACAAGAGAAAAAACAATAAAATGATATAAGTGGGAGGGATAAGGCTAGAATACTTTAGAAATAAATTCAGTCGTTTACTTTCATATTGTTTTTAGCGATAGATTATTCGAACCGGCGATTCACACTGTTGAAATTGATCTAGATTATTTAATTTTTTTATTAGAACATCATTTGCCTTGTAGTCGAGTAATGGTCCTAAAAATTTAATAATTTTCAACAACCAAATATGAAGTGAATTTGAGATTACTTAATGATTACTAGGCAAATAATATAACAAAATTATGAAATTCAATTTCTAAAAAGTCCAAATAACCTAAAATGATATTTGACAATGCTGTTCGTCGATTCGAATTTTCTATTGCTAGAAACAAAGCAGAAGCAAATTCCTTGTAATTTATTTCTTAAGAGTATTCCAGCTTAGCTCTAGTTAGCAAATACATATGATTGATGGATCGCAGCAACACTCGTCAATGAGGCAGCAGAAGCAGAGAGCAGCAAGGCTACATAAAATTATCTCCCAATTGTGAAAATTAAAGATAAAGTATTCAATAATTTTGGATAGAAAGATGATGCATGATGATGTAATAGTTAATTCAGTTATTATATCATCTATAAGAGATTATATTCCTATTTGGGCATCAGAATAAGCAAGCCAATAGTATCTTGCATAACTTATTTGGTAGGAGAATTTTAATTTTATATAGGTAGAAGCAAATAGTTTAGTTTTTTTACTTTTTGAAAAATATTTATTTATAATTTGATAAAATAATATATTTCAATTGTCCAAATATATAGTATGATACGATAAGAATGTATTGAATGATTCAATCGTCACATCATTTTCAGGCTATTAAAAGTATACCACCATATCACGTGTTCTCAAAAAAATAATGCAAAAATTGGTACCATTTCATTTCTGGGAGAGAGCAGTGAAAAATAATGCGTGATGGAACTGTTGAATATAAAAATATAAAAAAAAATCGTATTCTTGTAATTTAAAATTTTGAAGACTAATTTAGTGATCAGTGCTCTCTAAATAAATTAATAACGAAAAAAAAAGAGGAAGGGGATAACACACCATCCTTCTATGAAACCGGAGCTTCTGCTTGGTGGCCGAGGCGCGTAGTATTGAGGTGGTGGCACCACAGGAGGTCCTTGGTAGTACCCTTTTTATTAAATATTAAATCACATAAATATGAGGAAAAACTTATAACAGCAGGAAGTAGGCAAGGTTTAATTATTACGTCCCACTTTCAAGAAGGGTCATTCAGATCAAAATTATTCTAGTCTTTAACATGTTTAATCCTTCTGACCTATTGAATCTAGTATAACTGTCCAAAATATTATAGTCAGATTAAAAATTTAGTCTTATTATATCTATATATAAAAGATATTTCAAATCATGCAAGTGTTTCATAATGGCCACTAGAGCATTTTTTTTCCCTCTTTTTAAGTTTTTTTTTTGTATGTGCATATCCCAAAACTTTTAGTATATATATTATTATAGAGTGAGGCTAGTATGCTTCTGGAAGTACGGAACCTTCCATTCTTTTAAGTTATTTTCGATGTTGGGACATTCGAATTGACGATCAGCTCCGTTGGACTTGATCTTAGAGTATTTAAAGTATCTAGAAAATAAATATTGTGAATTTTTGATATGTAAGTCGTTTGTAAGTTTAACGGTGTAGAAATATTCAAATCATGTGAAATTTTGATAGAAAATTTTTTATACTATATAAAATAAGATCAATATCTTGGATCTAAAACTTTTATATCTTATCATCACATTTTGTAAGATTTTCATTTTCAGCCGTTGATTTTGAGCCCCTTCGTTCACTAGGCAAATGATATCGTAAAATCATAAAATTTATTTTCTAACTGCTTCAAATACTCTAATAAGTCTAATGGAGATGATCGTCGGTTCGAAAGTTCTAACATCGAAAATAATTTGAAAGTACTGTACCAGCCTCACTCATTATTATTATATTATATACCTAAAAAGCTGAGGGACTGGGACTTTTTTTTTTCTTTTATAGAAGCATGAGAGGGGACTGAATCTCCAATCTTAAGTTGTAATTAATGGCTAGTAGAGCTAATCTTATATAGGTTTAAGCAAGATTACTACTCCCATGCTTCTTTTTTTTTTTTCTTCATTTTTTTTGGGAGAAAAGAGATGGTGAGGCAAAACACCTTATCCGTCTCCACTCATTATTAGGATAATAATGAACAAGCAACATATATATTTCCTTTTTTGTTTTTTTCGGCCATTTTTTAATTTGTAACATAGACTTTAGTAATATTACTACTTTTTGTTTGGTTTATCCAAAAATAGAAAAGAAAAAAAAATTGAAAATATATTTTTCCGGTAAAAGTATGTATATATTAAATATATTCATCCGTCGTTTCTTTTTATATACATAATGATGACCTTAATAGATAACATGATATTCAAACTAATTCTAAGCTTCCAACAACTATTCAAACCAATAATTCAGTATGTTCCATATATGAAGAAAAATTGATTTTTTTTTTTTTCGTTTATGTAAAATCTATGAAAGAAAAGATTAGCCCTAAAAGAATCAAACTCCTAAAAGCATTTTCAATTAAAATCCATGACAACCTAGCTTCAAATAAAAGCAAGAAGCAAAAGATTCAGCACGCTTTTACTTTTGTGCTTTTGCAGCAAAGAAACTTTTTTCGACTTTCCGCTTCAGCCAAAAGTTATAGATTGTTAAGAAGTAGGTAGAAAGCATAATATTGACCACGACATATAGAGATCAAGTATATAGAACTAGTTTGCAATATACTTTACCTTGTGCAGGATAAGGATATGCATACTTGGGATCACTCATCTTAATTTGATCTCCTTAAAATTTGGTAATGTAGGAGATATGTATGAAACCCAAAAAGGGAGAAGTGGTTGAGCTGGGGAACCCACAACAAAGAGAAAGATGACTTAAAAAAGAGGATGTGGTAGTTAGCTAGTTTATAAATAGAGTGAAATGTATGGATAGTCCTTGTACTATTTGCATACTTTTTATTTAAACAGCTTAGTTTTTGAACTCTCACATATGTTATCTTTTAATTCTTAATCATTAATATATTTATTTTCTTCTGAAACTGCATGATTTATTTAAATTAACTTTGTTTTTAATATTTAGGTACTAAAGTAAAGTATAGTTTGTATCAAAATTCAGAAACTAAAGTTTATAAATAAATATGGATAAGGATACGTTGTTACATGGGGATAGTACAGGGATTATCCGTACATTTTACACTTATGAATGTGTTTATTTTTTAGTTTTAAAATTCCTCTCTCTTGAATTATTGCTTATTTTCAAATGTTATTTATTATTATTATTATTATTATGTTATTATTTTAGAAACTGGAATAAATAATTTAACTTAGATCTATCATAGCATTAGATGGACTACACGTGTAGGAATGTTATTAGTGGACAGCTGTTTCACATGTTATCAATTATTTTGGGGATTTATTGAGTGAAATCTTAGCCGTTGACTTATCGGATAATAACTGCTTTTAAGTGTGTGAACATGTTTAGCATAGCATTTTTTTTAATATTATTTTTAAAAAAAATTCTTTCAATAAAGAGTACAGTTGTATGACACAACCGTACGAAAAAAAAGATAATCCTTAAAAATATAAGGATCGAAAACTATAGTACTAATAATAAGATTCAATCAATTATTAGTGCTAATCACTGTATCGTTACATATGAATTTTACACGTAGAGTGATTAAACTGTTTGTACAAACAGAATTTTAATGGATTATACCAAAGCTTTTGATCATTTTGAATATACTAATTTAAAATAATATTTATTTATTTTTTAATATATTAACAATCTAATCTGGAATACTCTTAATGGATGATGTTCATGGGGAGAAGCAAAGCACTCTCAATAAACAAACTAATATATATGAGAAACGATTCGGTATTTTATTTTATAAAAGTAAAAAAAAAAAAATTTAACCGTTAATCAATAAAAAGTAAAAGTGTTATTTTAAAATTTAGCAGGTTAAAAGGTTACTTTATATCAAGAGTATTTTTGTAATTAAATATCGCAAAATTTAAGAAAGTTTTGATTGATATTTCAAATTTAGGCGTTAATTTTGCACTAGTTTAAGCATTATAATTAAAGAAATTGATTGATATCCTAAATTTACGCATTAATTTTGCACTAATTTAGGCATTAATTTTAAGAATTTTAGAATTTCGATAATTTAGGTATTAATTTAAATTTTAGAAATTTTAGAAATAGTATTATTTCTAAATATGTTGAATTTAAATATTAAATATTAAATATTTAAATTTAAAAAATTAAATTTAAATTAGAGGAATTTTGTGTTCCTATTTAAAAAATGTTAATGTTGGCAAATGTTTAATTTTAGCATATTTAACATGTTTAAAAAATTTTTAAAACAATGAAATATCTATGAATGAAGATGAAAGATAGAGAAAGAAAAAAGAAACAAAGAGAGAGGAGAGGTTCAAATAATATAGTTGAGATAAAATTACTTAATTACTAACGTATTAAAAGACCAGAATATCACTCTTTGGGGTACCTGGTAACTAGTTTCTCTCTCAAAGTGACATGTTATTACAGGTCACAACTTAAAAAAAATAAATTTGAGCCTTAGAATAGGAATGAATGAACAATATTGAAAAATAACAAGTATAGAAGCACTACTCAATATATATAGATAATAATATAGCTAAACCTGTCCCAGTTATTAATCGATTGACTAGAATAATTACTGAAAATTAAGTCCAATTTGTTGAAAATAGATCCAGTTAATTAAATAAAAATAATCTATTAGAAGTAAAACTGTTATTTAAGTTTTAGAACAGAAAAAAAAAATGTGCATGTCAATTCGAGATTAAAGTTTATGTCTTTAATTGAAATTATCAATATGGTTTTTCGTAATCCGCCGTAATATAAACTGAACGTATTGAATTTCTAGGCTCCTAAAAAAAAATGCAAATTTCTTTTGTTTTTTAAATGTTTGTGGGTGATTAATTCATGCATTCTATATTGAACAGAACCAAAAAAGAAAAAAAATGATATATCTATATAAAAAAAAAGAAGAAGACACATTCATCAGAGGAAGAGTGATTTTTGATATAGTCATGCTAATTGTTAGTTTTTATAAATCTTTTTAAAATTAGAATCATAAAAAATTTGATCCCTATCCTATATGTTCCAAATAAGAAATGCTTTTAATCCTCACAGTATTGTTTTAGAGAGAGAAATGCACAACATCTTTCTGAGCTTTAGCACTTGTATAAATAGATCTCGACATATAGTTTTCACAATTAAATAATTTTCATCATTTGATCCCCTCTTCTCAATCAAAGTAACTAGTTTTATGGCCATTTTGATAACATGTTTTGCACGTAATCATATAAGATTTCCAAATACAAAAAACTTTCATTTTCTATTTAAATTTTGTTAAGGGTTAATTAAGTATGGGAATTGAATGATATATAGGATGAACATATCTTTGGATTTTTGTTACTCTTTCATGAGTTAGATACAAGATATTCTTTTATATTTTAAAGCTCTATAAAAATATATGTAAAATGTGTCGAGTACTTCACTTGAGAGGAGAAACCTATGAGCTAGTTAATAAAATTTTCGACGTCTCATTGCTGAAATTAAAAATTTGACGATCTAATTGCAAAAGTGCTGATGTTTTATATGTTGTTGATATGTTGATATTATTATTTTATGATCCAGATTTATTTATTTTTTTTGTTGTGACCGACAATAATAGATAATTTGGGGAGTGGATTACCATGTACCCCAAAGAGAAATATTTTTATCTTTTATTATGGAATAATTGGATCATTTTGCCACATTCTCTCCTCTCTATCTCTTGCCTCTTCTCTCTCAGCTTTCTTTTTCTCTCCTCTCCCTTCAACACAAAGAAATTGGAAATTTTGAGTCCTAAGTTGGAAGCGAGATTTGATTCTTGACTGTCATCAATAACCTAATACATGTAATAGTTTGAACTGGTTCGGCTAAAATCGGAAGGGTTCAGCAGTTTGCTAATTGAACCACCGATCCAAACTAGTCAGCATGAGTTTTAAAGCAATCCGATTTTATCGGTCAAATCGAACCAGCACGGCACTGAGTCACGGCCCGACCAATTCGACCAGCTGGTTTAACCCATATTTCAAAACATTAAATTTTGTTGTATTAAAATTATTGATAAATTACAAGAAGACCCCTTACACTTGACCGTATTTATCACTTATCATCAGCATAACAAATTCTATAAATTTAATTTCGACAATTTATAACTATTTCAATTGGGTTAATTGCATCATTGTTCCCCAATCATTACTCTCTTTTTTTTTTTCATGTTTACTACTAACTTTCTTTTCAATTAGGTTCTTAACTTTTTTATTTTTTTCATTTAGTCATTACGGTTAAAAAGCTCTTTACCACCAACAGAAATTGTCACATAGCATATATTAAACTAACATGACAAACATTTGTTGGTGTTGATGAAATAATTTTAGTTCGAATTAAAGTGTTTGTAATGATACTGGTGTAATTGAAATAAATAATAAAAACTTAAAAGCTGATTTCAAATCCGTAAGCAAACTTTGAAGACTTTTTTTTTATATATATTTTGGTAATTGAAGTTTTATTACAGTTGCTTTACATTTTTCATAAAATAAAAATATTATATTATATATATATATATATACACTAGTGAAGGTCCGCGCTTCGCGGTGGGAAATTTAGGCAATTTCTAAAATATTTTGAACAAAATTTTTTAATTTTTTAATTTTTAAATCTAATTTTAAATTTTAAACTTAAAAAAATTGAAGAGAGAGAAAATTAAAAAAATTATTTAAATAGAAAGGGATAAAAAAAATTTGAAGCTTGAAGCGCGATTTATTATATGTATTATTAATAAATTAATTAATTATATTATATATAACATTATTAATAAATTTAATTAATTAATTAATTTTATAGAGTTTAGAGATTTAAAATTTTATACTTTGAAGCTTAAATTTAAAAAAAAGCTTATAAACCCATCCCCACTCTCGTCTTCTCCGCAACCTCTGCTTCCTCTCTCTCTCTCTCTCTCTCTCTCTCTCTCCTTTATAAGGAACATTAGTGGGTAGATACACAATAAAGGAGCCTCCTTTTCTCATCCCACATTTCCCCTCCTCGTTCACCACCCTGCCCTTCTCCGCATGCTCTGTTTGTCGGAGAGCATGGGACCTCTCAGCGCTCGCTCCCTCTCTNTATATATATATATATAATTAGGCTACTATACTATCTATAGTACCGGAGCTCCGGTACTATAGTCTTGTATTCGATCTTAGAGTGTTCAAATTACCGAACCACACAGTTAAATATGATCTAGGGTATATGAAGTTCTTAGAAATAAAATTTTAGTTTTTTTCGACATCATTTACTTAGTAAATAAATTATGTTAAAATGAACGATAAAAAATGAATAATCTTTAAAATTTGAGCATAGGACTTTTAAATTCAAGATCAAGAATGTTAACCTTAACCTAGATAGTTTAAAGTATTTTCTATCAAAATTTGAATAAATTTAAATTCTTCTACACCGTTAAATTCCAAACTCGCCGTAATAGTCATTGAAAATTGACAATTTTGAAATGGTTTAATCATAAAGTAAACTATGTTGAAAAAATATAAAATTTTATTTCTAAAAACTTTAAATACCCACCCTAGATCAGTTTTAACGGTATGGATCGTTGATTTGAACACCCTAAGATCGAATACGAGAATATAGTATCGGAACCCGGTACTATAGATAGTATAGGAGACTAGCTCTATATATATATATATATATAGAGAGAGAGAGAGAGAGAGAGAGAGGATAGAGAGAGTGCTAGAGAGAGAGAGAGAGAAAGAGAGAGAAGAGATAATTAGCTCGGATGATATCATTAATAATAAAACCTCTGTTGCTATCATATTTTTAACCCTTGATGAAAAATTAAGTTCAAGGATAATTAGTCCGTTAAGTTGATGGTCAAGCCTACGGTTGAAGGTCCCCACTGGTTATATATTTAATCAACTGGTTAAAAATAATGACAAGTTGATCATTATATATTTAATATATATATATATATATAAGTATATATATAATAATAGATAGAGAGAAGAGTTACTGGGACTACTACGTATGTAAACAAATCGTTTACTACCCCCGATTGTTTTGGATGATACGCTCCAAATCGAGATCGTCACCGTTGAACATGATCTGACCATTTAAATTAGTCAGAATCAAATTTTATGATTTTTAGTATGCGACTAACTAACAATCAAAGGGTCACAATAAATCTATAATTTTAATGGTCGATATATGTCCGTATTGGGTCATCTTAACGGTATAGAAGAGTCAATATCAACTAATTTTTGTTAAAAAATTTTTTAAATCTATTTAAAATAAAATCTAGGTTCTAGATCTCAATATAAGTCAACTGGTATAATCACTTTTGAAGGATATTGCATCTAGTCATTTCATTTTTCTGTTCACCTTGATGGACAAAGCATAGCAATATCGAAATGTTGAATTGATTCCAAGATAGTTTAAATAGTTAGATACATATTAACGGTGCCGATTCATCAATTGAAGCCTATCATCGAAAACAAATCGTAGTAAACCGAGGCCATTACTACGCGATATAGTTCTAGCAAAACACACACTCTCTCTCTCTCCACGGGTACTCCACGAGTTAATCTCGACTCTCCTTCTCTCAACTATATATTATAATATATAAGTGATGATATATATAATATGAGAGTATATATATAGATTAATATATATATATATATGATTATATATATGACTAAAATACTATCATAGCGAACTGCTTCCGTCCAGGACCGCATCCTTCGTTTTCGATGATAGAGCCTCCAAATCAACGATCGGCACCGTTGAATATGATCTATACCACTTGAAATATTTAGAAATTAAATTTCAAATTTTTTCGACATCGTTTGCCTGATGATCAAAGGGTTTCAAAATTTATAATTTTAATGGTCGATATGAGGTGTTTTCTCGTTTAACGGTGTAAAAATATCCAAATCAATTTAATTTTTGTTAGAAAATTCTTTAAACTATTTAAAAAAAGATCTATACTCTTAATCTTGATTATAAGACTCCTATCATCATTTTCAGCCATTCATTTTTGTGTCCACTCGCTGAATAAGAGAACAATATCGAAAATGTATGAAATTTGATTTCTAAATATTTCAAGTGATATAGATCATGTTCAACGATGCCGATCATCGATTTGGAAGCTCCATCATCGAAAACAAATCGGTGGCAAAAGAGCCCGTTTGCTATTGATAGTATTCTAGCTCAACTCTCTCTTTCTACATATATATATATATATATATAGAGTTAGGCTACTATACTTTCGGTAGCACGGAGCCCTCCGTGCTACCAAGTTGTTTTCGATGATGCGGCTTCCAAATCGACTATCGACTCCGTTAAACTTGATCTATATAGAAACTAAATTTCATAATTTTTCGATATTATTTACCTATCAATCAAACTTATATAACTAATGTCTGTGGACCCGTTGACATCTGACCCGTTGACATCTCTAAACAAAAGTACGAGAAATAAAGATGTCTGTGGACCGGATCAAATCAGGATAGTTGATATACTATATTCGTACCCTAAAAAAAGTAGATATAAAAAAAATACCTTATCTATTTAACTTTGGATCGGGTCCGAGTCTGAATACTTAAGTTAATAATAAATCTACCTGGTCTATTTGAGCGGGTCTGGATAGTGACTATCTGTATACTACCCGCTTAACACCGAGTATGCATCAAGTACGGGTCGGGTCTAGATCGAATACAGGCATCTGTATGCATATATTTTTTATAAATTTTATTAAACAGTCTATTGACAAACCATAAATCTATTACTATAAAAAAAACTCGTGTTCTAATTAGTTGCACTCAATCTAATAAAATTTGCTCAAAAGAAAAATTCAAACAGTAAACAGCTAGAATTAAAAAAACGAGTAAAATAAAAAAAAAAGCAAAGAAAGAGATTAAAAGATTTTCACGATGATGAAACTATACATAGACCCTTTATTTATAAATTCTATTGAAATTAATTTCTCAGCTTCAAATTTTTTCATTTATTATCGGGTAGTACATCAGGTCCAGATCAGAATCTGATTCCTGGGCCGAATTTGAAAAGTCTTGCGAATTCTGCCCATTATTTTTGTACCTAAAATTGTCCGTGTGATAGAGAAAGGCGGTAAAAAGAAATGAGTTGCGAAGCATTTGTCGAGTATTAGGTGCTGGTTGCCACGTCCGCGATTCCCGTCTTATCATCGAGCAGCTTACGTTACACTGGTAGTTTAATCCACAAGACTACCACCTGTCTCTCTCCCCATCTCCTCCTCACTTCAATAGAGAGAGCGCGACACAAGAAACGAACGAGCGAAGGGGCGATGGGCGACGACGTGGAACTCTCGTCTCCGGCGACGGCGACTTCTGCGGCGACGGAGGCGCCGCGGCGGGACCGGTGGGGGCACCCGGTGCGCACGGCGTCGGCGGCGTGCGCCGCGGCGATCGACGCCTACTACGAGGCCGTGCTCGCCTACGGGCGCGGCCGCGTCGCCGCCGCGCTCCGCGCGCCCCTCCTCGACCCCTCCTGCGCCCTCGCCAACGCCCTCGCCGCCCACGCCCTCGCATCCCAAAACCCCACCCGCGCCTCCTCCCTCCTCGCCGCCGCCGCCAACGCCCTCGTATGCCTAACCCTTAAACCCTTCTCTCTCTCTCTCTCTCTCTCTCTCTCTCTCTCTTCGAAATTCTTGTTTCGGGCTCGCAATCGGTGAATTGATCGGGATTTGATCGGTTGATTGGGTGTTTTTTTTTTTTTGAAGGGGGAGGCGACTTCGTACGAGAGGATGGTGTTCCGAGCGATCTCGTGCTTGATGGGGTCCAACAAGGACGAGGACGCCGCGATTCAGATGCATGTTGAGGTTTTCTTTTTTCCCTCATCTTTTTCTTGGTACTTTTTTATTAGGTTTATTAGAGCTGAATTAAAGAAAATGGTGTTCGTAGAATGAGACATATTGGAGGGAAAAAGTATGCTATCTTTCGATGAAGAGTTCATTTCTTAGTTGCTGGGGAAATAATCTTTAATACTTCTTTGTTTTCGTTTTTGGTAGTTTAAATTTTGAAATTTAAGCTTCGTTTTTCATTCAATTAGCATCGTAAGAACATTGGTGAAATAAATAAATGAAATTTGGTTATAGCTGGGAGTTTCAAGATTAGGTGGTCTCACTATTTAGGGGTCATCTATCGTTTTATAATTTATTAATTTGATCCAAGCTTCAGACATATCTTGTACATTTTGTGCTCCAAATTAACTTGAAAAGATTGACAACTAGCTAATTATTGGGGGGGTCTTCTATGTTTCTGTATTATTCCCACTTTTTTTCGAGATTGAGGATGGATGACATTTCTTGCTTAAAAGAAGTTTTAGTAGATCAAATGGAAATTCAGATCATTCTAATTATACCTTATGTTAGCTGCTGTTTGCTAAAAGATCTGTAAAAGCAGTGGTCAAATAAGGCTTGGCAGCAAAGGAACTACAATGTAGCTATGAACACGTCAAAAATTCATTGTAGCATAGTCTACTAGAGCTTTTCAGAATGCTACATATTTTCCCTCTCGACAGCTTACTAATTCAGTGTGAAAAACACTTTACTTTGTTGTGTTGCTGAGTTCTAAGTTTCCGGTTGATGTTTTGTATATTTTGACATCTTCTTTTAGGTAATTAAGAATTTATCCCGAAACATGTATTTTGAGAGCAAGCCTCAATTTATAGTTATGTTCTTTTGAGTTCTTATTGGATTTACTATGTATTGTCCGTAGTAGATGCTCTTATATCTGTGACTAGAATTATCTCACTTTAGTTATGCCTCCATAAATACTAGTTGCTGTAGAATGTCTTCATAATGCTGCCACATTATTTGTCATTGAGGAGCGGCTGATATGTTGACCAGTACTTCTTATTTCATAATATGCTTGCATATTTGTTGTGGCAGTTGCTTAAGGAGTTTCCTAAGGATTTGGTGTCGCTAAAGAGGGCTCAGATCTTATGTTTTTACATGGGTCGGCCTGATATCTCATTAGAGCTAGTTGAGGAGGTATTTTACAAGTGTTTCAAATTTGTTGTTCATCGTCTTCTATCTACTAAATAATTTATTAATGAATTACATGTAGAATTACTGGTGAAGTCCTGTACTTGTGTGTGGGGTATCTTTAGATGTTCTTTGTTATTTATTAGGTTAAAAGGCTAATTTCGTTTGCATTGAATCAATTGATTAGGTTTTGCCACAAAATGAAAATCAGAATTACATCTATGGCATGCTTGCTTTCTCATTATTAGAGCTTGGTAGAATGGAGGACGCTGAGACAGCCGCACGAAAAGGATTTGAAATAAACAAGCACGACTGTTGGTCGCAACATGCAGTACGTAAAGACTTTTTTGTCTTCAGATAGTTAACTACTCTTGTCAATTCTTTTATTTTTGTATTTTTCTCATCTTCTTAGTTTACATTAGATTTGGACTATCCGATAATGGCAACATTTAACAATTGATCTCAAAATTTTCACAAGGTGCCAGAAATATCAGGATGGATCATCAAAGAAAAAACAATATTAATTTCTAGGTTGATTATTAAACTTATCTGATTAACTTGAGCATCACTATGTTTTATTTCCAAATAAAACCCACATATAAGCTAATATTTGATGTAAACACATGAAACATGTACTGATGTCTGATTTATTAGTAGTAGGAATGTAATAATATTTATGTGAAAGTATGAAGCATCATTAAGGGGTTGTTTGGTTCTACGTAAAACTGGGAAAAAAAAATTTCCGTGGAAAAAAGTTTTTCGTGGAAAATTTGTTTTACGGCTTTTAGTGTTTGGTTTGTAGGAAAAGAAAACTAGTTTTCAGTTATAGTTGTTTGGTTGAATGGTGAAACGAAAAAGTATATTTTATTATTATTATTATTATTATGTATTCTATATATTATTTATTTATAATTTATGTTAATTATTAGGCTATATATATTATTATTATAATTTATATTTATGAATTCAATATATTAAAATTATATAATATGATAAATTGATAAGTATTTAATATAATATATGTAATAGTTTGCATATAATACTATATAAAAATATATAATTTTTATAAATAAAAATATAAAATTAGTTTTTCTTTATAGTTGTTTGGTTGAAAGAAAAAAAAAAGAAAAATTTATAAATAAAAAAATATTATATATATTTTTTCTTATTATATATATTATTTATATATAATAATTATCATTATTACATATATTAGTATTATAACTTATATTTATAAACAAAATATATTTAAAATATATTATACATTAATTAAGTATGTAATATAATATATAATAGTATATATTTAATACTATAAAATAAATTATTATGTATTTATAAATAATATTTATTTTATAAATATTATATAATAAATATATTTATATTAAAATAAAATATTTTTTTTAAATATATATAAATATATATTATTATATATATTCTATATAAAAGAAAAGAAGGGGGAGAGAGAGAGGTCCACCATGGACACCTCTCTCTCTCGGTCCACGAGGCGGGGTGTTCCTCGTGGACCGCGCTGTCCCCCTCACCTCCCAAACGCCGCGATTTTTGGGGCGTAAGTTTTCATTTTCCGCTCGTTTCGAGCTGAAAACGAAAACGCCCCTTTTCCTCACTATTCGTAAAAATAATTTTTCAAGAAAATTTTTTTACTGCCAAACAAATGCCGGAATTTTAGTTTTCCACCGAAATTTTTTTTTCAAGGTGGTTTTACGACGAAACAAACACACCCTAAAATGTGATGGAAGTTTGAAAATGGATTTCTTTATGCCTGAAAGTTCTGCTACTTAATGTCGCATACGCAAATATCTTTTCCTTTTGTCCTATTTGTCTCCTTTTTAACTATTCTCTCTGGAAAACCTTTTCGAAGCTTAGCCATGTGCACAAGGATGAAACCTAAGCGTTGACATGTAAATAAAAAACAGGATCTAGATTCTTCTATATATAGTAGTGTATGCAAGATTCCTCTTTCTAGTATCATCTTATTCTGTAGCTTTGTGGTGATGGTAAATTGCACTTTTGAGTTGCTTGTTTCTAACATCTACTTTTTTCTTTTGTTTTAGTTATGTCATGTTCTTCAGTATCAATGTCGTTTCAAAGAAGCAATTGATTTTATGGAATCTTGCTCTTCTTCATGGACATCCTGTTCGTCATTCATGTATGGAGGTTTTTCATTTACTAGGCTGCATATTTACTTCGAGCTGCTGCAAATAATTAGGGATTTTTTCTTATTTCAGCAGCTCTGCTTATTTTATAGGTACACCCACAACTGGTGGCACGTTGCTCTTTGTTATTTGGAAGGTGAATTACCAATCCAGAAGGTTCTGGAGATCTATGATTGCTATATCTTACAGGAACTCAAAAGAAGTGATGCTGAACCTGGAGAGGTATAAGAAGAACTATATCATCTTGCATAATGTTGCTTGCTATACTCAGAACTGCATCATCCATTCAGGTTTATCTCAATGCTCTAGGATTGTTGCTCCGTGTTTCCGTGCGTGGCCAGATGGACTGTATTGTCGATAGGCTAACGGCTCTTGTAACTGCACTTAAGGATGAGGTAATTTCGTTGATCCAGGACAACCTTTGGCACTTAGTGTGACTGAAACAGGAAGACAACACAACGATAATAATTTGTAAAAGTCCTGCAAGTGATTTATGGTGCTCAATATTACTATGTATTCTCCTCGAAGCGGACAATTGATGGCTTTTTCGTTTTTTCTTTTTCTTTTCGGGTTCCAAGTTTGGGTGGGAAATCCCGACATATCCCAGCCTCTTATGTTATAAATGACAACAAACATTATCAGTGCCCGACTCAACCTAACCTGACCCAAACGAATGTGCAATACTTTATACTAGTATATTGCTGCATATTATCCTCTTCTGTATTAACAATACCCATATTAGCCAAACCTTGAGATTGTAGCTTTGTTTCTTCACGACTGCAAGAAAAAAATTTATGATGCATCTTAAAAAATGACTAACTTACGGTCATTTACTTATTTGGAACTGATAAACTGGCATTTACGGGCCTTATCTACATGGCATATGAAACACTCTAATTTTATCTGCGCGCTTTCTCTAGTCTACATGGCATATGGAGTGGTTGCTTGATATACTGGCATTATGGGCCTTGGCTAGTACGAAAGAGACACAACAAGCAGAGAGCTTAGTAAAGTCGATGAGATCAAGGTAGGAATTCATCTGCATCCTATTTAAGTTGCAGGAGCCAAATCATAAATCTGTTTAATAGTAAGTATGCGTTGTAGGATATCTTCAATGAGTGAAAAGAAGCAGCAGACAATGCAAAGGGCGATACCGGTTTGTATATATCTGTCTATATTTCCTTCTTATTCTTCCATTTTCAAAATTGAACTAATTATTTTTTCTCTCTTTGAGGTTGTTGAATTTTGCTTTGACTGAAAAGTTTATAGATTTGGTAGTATAGGCTAATTGGTGACTCTGATTTAGCTTGCAGAAGCCATTTATGAATATGGAAGGGGTGAATATCATAAAGTCTTTGACATCCTAGGACCAGAATTTGATGCTACTCATTATAAAGTAGGTTTACTTCTGATGATGTAATTTCAGTTTTATAGGCTGCTTCTTCATTCTGGCATGTATAATTGAATGTCTGTTGGTAATCTAGATGATCGGGGCATCTGATGAACAACTTGATGTCTTTAATGAAGTTTGGTACAGCGTATTGTTAGAGACTGGACAAACTTCCAAGGGTATGGATTTGTTTTTATTATTTCTTAATACAAGGTTCTTTTTCTTTGTATCTTTTGATGGAACATATGTTGTTTTTAAATGCTACAGCAATCAATGAGATTGAGAACAAAGTGACGAAGATAGTAGGGACCCCATTTCTGTGGCGAACACTGGTATGTTTATCTCTACTCTCTTTCTCCATTACCTTTGATTTTTGTACTTCGACTACTCTAGAAATCGCCCCTGAGATCATAAACATCTAGGAAGCAAGTTTATTGTTGCAGAGACATATTGAAGAAGCTAGTCTCCACTGTATCGCTTTTATTTGTCTTGGTAAAACTATATATTTATGCAGTCGGATGTCTTAGAAAATGTACTGGTGCTTCAAGTGATCTGAATCGTAAACTAATTTTGTTGTTTCAACATTAGACAGATGTAGTAAGAGTGAAAAAAAAGATCTCAGCTCAAAAGGTATGAGGTGCCTGTTAGCAAATCTTCGTTCTAGGGCCTTGAAAGCTGGTGCGTGACTTCACAACTGGGAATGCTTCAATTTCTCTTACATCACCTCATTCTCACCTCCTCCTCTACAAGAAAAGTAAATTAGTTCCTTCCAGTGCTTGCAATAATTGGATCATTCAAATTGGTAGCATGTGTCCTTGCATTTGGCGTGATGGTTCGTCTTCTCTCCTGCATGCATGTGGGGCGGGGTGTTTAAGACCGTTCCCGGACCATTTCCTGCAAGATTGATATTTTGGGTGAACCACCTGTTCCAAAAGTGTCATTACCTAATTGATGATTTGACCTGATTTCTGAGATTAGTGTTACAAGTGATTTAGGTCTCAAAAAATAGTTTTACATGTGATTTCAATCTCATAATTTATCATGCTGAAGGCGTGGCTAGCTTTCCTGCGTCCTGGGAGTTCGAATTTTGTCAGGTGCATTATGCAGTGTTTTGGTTAATAATTTCTTTTTATTATTCCAGGAGAAGGCATACTTAATGGATGGTGCAGATTCTTCTCTTGCATCTGAGAAGGTGAAGGCCCTAAAAACTGCCACTTGTAATTAAGTGGCCTGGTTAGTGACATCTCTCTTTTAACTGTATTGTTATTGTTAAGCCCCAGGAAGTGCTTGTTGATTGAAATTAGAATTGGTCAAGGTGGTCTCTGTATCTTACTTTTATGCGGGCTTTAGGATGTAAAGATGGATGCTATGCAGAATAAAAAAATCAGCAAGCGCTAATGTATCTTTCAGCATTCTCTCCAAAAATTTAAAAAATAAAATAAAATAAAATGAAAAGGAGTATCTTCTAGCAGTTGTTCAGGAAACTAGTAAGATGGTTCACAACTTTGAATCCTAGAGGAAAAGAAAAACGCTCAGAGAAAATGCATGCGTTATTATGATTATGTTTTTGATTTTTTTTAACGGGTGAGCTGATTTCTCTTTTAACTATTGCAGTTGGACCTTCTTGTGCAGATTCAGCTGTAGTAGTTGTATTCAACCCAACGAAACATTAAATTTGGGTTTGTACGCAGTTGCAACCATACATCCTCTAGCCAGCATTGAAATGTAGCTCTGTTAAATACCAATTTTCTTTTGGCGGCAATTCTGGGAAAATGGCTTAAAAGAACACAATCCTTCAGGCTGAGAAAATGGCTTAAAACAGATCCTAAGATGGGAGGGGAAAGAAGGGGAAAGAAGAGGAAAGACAAATATCAAAGGACGTGGTGTGGGTTGATTGGTGTGTTGCCCATGCCAGTGAACAAACTCAAGTAGGAATCGACAGACGTTCACTAATGGCAAGTAATTTTACATCCATCTTTCCTCAAAAAAATTTTACATCCCCTGCGATGAAAATAGAAGGAAATTTTAGATGGTAAATTAAGAACTTCATGCATTTTGCTGTCATACTTTACACCCCCCTCTATCCCTTGGTGGTGGACGTAACATTGTTCTTGAAATTTTACTGTAATAATTACAAAGATAACTAAAAGTAACAAAGCGTCAGCAAATCCAAGCGATAGCTAAAATTACTGTTCCACTGTAACTCGTATCCTTCCACCAAACGGTGCTAAAATATCTACTTAAATAGACAACACAATAGGCAACACAAAATCTTAGCATCCAAAAGAAAAAATGGAGCAGAGAGAAAAACTTTTATTATAAGAAAATTGAAGCAACACCTTCCATACTATCATACAACAGCTGATGTTCGCTCCAGAGTCCGACGAGAGTATGTTCTCAATTATTTCCATCTTAACAATCCAAATGAAACTAGCAGCATCACTTCCAAATCTTTCCGAATTTCTTACAGTAAAAATTTGAGCAATAAGCAAGCTAAAAAAAATCCTAGAGAGCACTAACAAAAAGACAGAAGAGCTATAGTCCTATATGCTTTTACAAGTCTACAAGATGTGTAATGGGTGGCAAGATGTACATCAATGAATGACCCGGGACAAAAATTGGAAATTACTAGAGAAATTATCCACGGAAAAAAAAAAAAATCATCAAAAATTGCTGCTGATATTCCAAGCCTTCACCACTTTCTTTTGAAATGGTAGTTCAATGAAGAGGTAGAGAAATATGATAGCACAAATACGAATTATCGCTGTAGTATACTATACTCGCCATATAAAGGAAAGGCAAAATGTACAAACAAACTGCATAATGATCATTTGTGCATGAGACTACTATGCTGCCGTTTTTCCCCCTCTTTCGGCCATGCTGACATTTTCTCTATGAACCATACAATCATGGGAAAGTCTTCGCCACTGTAAATGCAGGAGGAAAATGGGTGAAGAAACGAACGTTAGGTACTTGATGTCAAATTAGAAGTAATAAAACACCCAGAAATTATCATAGCAGTACTTTTAAACTAAATAGCTTGGCAAGACTAAAACAGCTAAGAAAATAGAGAATACAATTACCTTATGATCTGATTTGAATGCTTGACAAAATAATTCATCGTTTGAATGCAGTTTGTACCATATTGTTGTAAATGAGAAAGTAAATGCTTAAAGAAAGGCAAGAAAATGTTTTGCAGCGAAGTGGTTAGCAAACTGAAAGGAATACACACTTATAGATCTACAGGCCAAAGTTTCCAGCTTCCTAACAAATAGTTTTGTTTCTAAATCAGAACTTTTGTATCCTATATCTTAATATTCTGATAAAATGTTCACCCCCACAGCCAATTAATGAAATGAACAATAAAAGGTTGTCACAGGAACAGCATCTGGGGTAGATCAGTTCACTAGTTGCATTTATACCTTATGTTAGTCAGAAATGTGATTACAGAAAGGAAGAAGTGCAAAGAGAAAGCTACTTTTGTCCACCACCGTACCTAACATTCACGAGAAACCGCATAGTATGACTATAAAAGGCAGGTAGATGGAACTTATCCATCAAAATATCAATGAGACAACACATAATCAGGGAAAAGTTACTTTCTCATGATGCACCACACCATTTTCAAATTTTTATGTTGCTTGACCATTATGAAATGTACCAATAACAAACTTTTTACTCAATCCACCACAAAAACAATGTTAGCATAGAACCTGAGGAACCAAACTAACCTTTCGAATTCTCCCGAACCAGCACGATATGCATCGCGGCGTTATTAGGTGGCAGCTGCAAGCGAAGAGGATGGAGCTTCCCATTTAATGGGCTTTTAGAGCACACAATGATATCGCTAAGCCCTGTCTCTTCCTCTAACTTGTGGGTCAGTTCCTCCAAGCTTGTGCCATTGAAAATAAAGGAGTGGCCCTCAATGCCATCGTCCACACGGCCCTTATCATCGGCGATGTGATAGTAGATCACTCGGCTATCTACCTTGTGCAATGGAGTAGCGAAAGAATCCGATGACTGCTTGCATAGATAAAGAAATTGGAATATCAGCGGATAACAAAAAACAAAGTTCATTACATAAATAAGATAAGAGTATTGACGATAATAACATGAGAGAATTGGCATAATTTCCAGCCTCGCAATGTACCGATTACGTCTTATTACTTTTTTCTTTTTCAACTCAAATTTTATGCCACCAAATGTGCCGGTAAATGACAGTTTTCCTTACAATCTATACACAAACACACACACACACACACAATGAAGATTTGGCTTATCTTTTAAGGATAGCTAAGTCCATTTCAGGGGCATCCACTCTCATAGAGTATGAGTTAAAGAAAACAAAAAGAGGCCGTAGCCAATTATCTTAGAAGGCTAATCTTTTCATGCGTGAAAGTAAAAAATCTTAGGACAATCTGATGATTCAATGAAAGCACCTCCCCTGTGTTTCCATATATTTTCAGAAATTTCACATGACCCATCAAAATTCAAATTGTGCAAATGCCGATGAACTAAAAACTGGATTGTTCATAAATCTCCTACTCTTAATCTCTATTCGGAAAATAGAAGCGTTGATCGCGAATTCAAGAACAACAAAGAAGATTCACAAACCAACCAATCCATCATCAGGTAACTCGGGAATATAGAATCAACAGATTCGGATACCTCGAGCTTGGAGAGTTTCGCCTGCGGCGGCGGATTGGGCGACGAGGAAGGGGCAGCGGCGACCACCGCAGGGGAGGGGGAGGAGGCCGGGGACGGGAGATTGATTTCGAGGATCTCGACGTCCCAGAGGACCCAGTCCTGGGTGGCGGTGCGGTGGGGGACGTCGTGCGTGACGGAGTTGCGCCACGGCGGGAGGCCCCCGTTGGCGCGGAGGTAGTGCCCGTACCGCGTCTTGAGGCGCACCTGGAACCCCTCCCGCTCCGGCTCCCACTCCACCGCCGAGTCGAGCCGCTCCGGCTTCGTCTGCAGCACCTTGCGCCCCGTCATCCCCAGCAGGAACGGCTCGTTCGACGCCGTGAGGTACTTCCCGTATCGGCTCCTCAGCCGAAAAACCCGGTGCCCCTCGCCGCCGCCGCCGTCGACGGAGGGGACGGGGACGTGCTCCACCGCCCAGCGCGCGTTGGGGGAGGCGCCGTCGCGGTCCTGGGTGACGCGGAGCTCGTCGTCGTCGGCGAAGAGGTACTTGTCGTGGTGGCTCTTGAGGCGCACGGCCTTGGCGCGCTGGAACAGCTCCATCGCCTCCACAGATCGCGACCGAAAACCCTAGAAAAACGAGATGAATCGAGCGTCAAACCGGTCCGAGATTAGGGATCGAAAAATGGCGGCCTAGGGTTTCGAGGGATTCTTACCTTGTGCGGACAAATCGAAGCCGAGAGAAGGGATCGGTAGAGAGAGCGAGAGTCGGAGAGCGTTGCGAGGAGATTAGGGTTTGGTGGGAGAGGGGGGGAATTAGGGTTTTAAAGAGGCGGAGGTAATGTGGTGATCGTCGTCGTCTTCGTCTTCGTCGTCGTCGTTGTCGTCTTATAGCTTGGGTGGGAGAAAAATGTCGAAGGGAGGAGGAAAGAGAGAGAGAGCGGATTGGTTTGACGCGCAGAAAGGTGAGAGAAAGTGACAGCTGGATCTTTCACATTAGAAGGTTACTTTGCACGAAGCCCCCTCATATATAAATTATTTTACAACAAACTCCTTAATTATTTGTTTTTTTCCCAAAATTAACGTGTTGACGCGTATGATTCGAACATCTTTAATAAACTTTTATACATAATTTAAGATAAAAGTTTCTTATAACTAGAGAGAAAAAATAACAAAATTGTATTCAATCCAATTAGATGATTAAATGTAAAAATAACCAACAAAAATAATGTATGTATTGGATTAAAAAATAAAATAAAATGGAGAACCTCAGCTATAGGGAATTTTGAAAAAGCTATATTTTTTAAAACAATTCAGTAACTTTAGCAAAAAATAAAAAGAAAAAAAGAGAGAGTTTACTAAATTAGTTAGCAATTTTATCAAATTTAAAAGTTTAAACTATTTTTTAGCCATTTAAACTAAATTGATAAACTTCTAACAGCTAATCGAGACATAAAATTTAGCAAAATTTTTAAGTTAATTAGCTGAAAAAAATTCTAATAAAAAAAATTAGAAGGTAAAATGGTGTCAATCAAATAATTTGACATTTGGAGTTTATATACAATTATGCCTTAAAAAAATGGAGAAATGCTAAGTCAATGTTCAAAAGTGTCGCAATCTTTACGACTCTTTAATCCAATAATTGTAGGATTGGCCAACACTTTTGAAATTTTTAGTTTAAAAAAAAAAAAAGAAAAATAAGCAAAACAAGTGGAGATATAAAAGGAGGGTCTGCTTCATAAATTTATATAGTTGAGGAGTCCCTCTACAATTTTACCAGGAGAGAGAAAGAGGTATCCGCACGCCACGAAAGTGTTCTCGGAACCCGTGACGTTCCGTGCAACGGTTGTATATCCCGTCTCTGAGACTGACATGTGCCACGTCGGCGTTATACGGAGCCCACTTTGCTCTCGAGGATGATGACGTGGGCGAATCAGGTGACGGTGTTATTTGGGAACGTTGGGGCGCGAGTCACGTGACCGTTAAAGCCGTTGCTCGTGCGGGTTCCTTTAATTTGGTCGTTTTCATTTTCGCTTACGATTCCTCGAAACCCTCAAAAAAAAAAAAAAAAAAAAAGGGAAAAAAAAAACTACTACACGCCGAAGTTGACTACGGTGTAGACGCCGCGGAGTTGGACGTGCGAGGGGCTAATGCTATGCGTATTCGAGAATGCACCAAGAATGCTTTGCCTGCTTGATTTTGTAGGGAGTAATGCTATGCGCACCCGCGAATGTACCAAGAATGTTTTTGCCAACTTAATTCTTAGTGGCTAAGCTTTTGGTAAACTTCAAATTGCCCCCTGAGTTTTAGCTTATTTTTACTTTATCGCCCCTTGCTTTTAATTTCACTTTGTCCGTCTATGGTTTAACTTATTTTTTACTTTGTCGTCATGCTGTTCAGAAATTACACTTTGTCTCTCTGTGATTTAGCACATTTTTTACTTTGTCATTTTTTTATTTTTTAAAAAATTTCACTTTGCGATCCTATTTCATATAAATTTTTTTGATAAAATAAAAATTATATTGCAGGAGAGCAAAATAAAATTTTAAATCATAAGGTGGCAAAATAAAGAATGAACTAAACCACCATATAAAGGCAATTTGAAATTTACCCAATTTGATTCACATTTCTATAACACACTTAATTATGAGTACAAATTGTAAAAAAAAAATACTGCTATGAGTTTCCAATAAGAGTGTGGATTTTTTTACTACTAGCCCACACTTAGGAATTATTTTGTTTCACGTAATTGCTGTTACAGTGCATTTTTTTTATTACATACAAATCTAAATTTTGGTATCTATACCTATACATTATTCCCTATAACTCTGCCACATGGCAGTTCCTCCTTCACTCTTGTCTTTTTCTTCCTTTCCACTTCTTGGTGCTTCGTCTTCCCACATTCAATCTCCACCTGACGTTTTGTCTTCTTATTCGCTCACTTTCTAATTAATGCATTCACATTGTCTATTATCATTTGAACAAATCACTTTCACAAAAAAACATAGTAAAATAAGATCTCTTCATAATCTTTTTTTTCATACTATTTATATTTATTGATGATTCATTACAACTCAAAAAATTTTAAAATTGTTATTTTATCAATCCTTTGTCTTTTTACAGTATTAGCCCACCGCAATGCGCGAGTAACTTCACTAGTTTAGATTAATGCATTTCAGTCTAATAGTTATAGTTGGAATTGCGCAAGGAGGTCCAAGTACTATAGTTAAAATTAAATTGATTCGAATTGCAGCAGTCAGTAAGAAATTAAATCACCAAAATGAAGAAAAAAAAGAGTATTTAGTAACTTTTTTTTTAAATATAATTCTAATTTTTTCAAAATTAGTTTTCTAGTTTTAGAAGCCCAAAATCAGAATGAGCTATTACCTATTTCTTTAAACATGATTCTAATTTGACACTCACAATTTAAAATTTAATTTTAATTTTGGATTCAATTTTAAACATAACTTAAGAATGTAAATTTTAAAATTTAAAATTTAAAATTTAAAATTTAAGGTAATATTTAAATTCTAATTATTTATAATAAAATTCAACAAAAAAAATTATTATTTGCAAATATTAAAAAAAATCGCCAAACAGTTTTAAAAAATCACTTTAGAAAAATCACTTTTGATCTAGATTCTGTCAAATGCTCTGCAGCGTTTAATCAAAATTAATTCTGCAAAAATTAATTCTACTATATTTATAACTACACTCAACCTAATAGCTTCTTAGATTGATTTGAGATGAAACTAATTTTCAACTGCATGAAAATTTTGTGCAGGCCAGGAATCCATGTTATACTTTATTTTTTTGTGAGGAATCGGAACTACTTTTTTTCTAAAAAAAAATAGCAACTAATTATCAAATATACTTCAAAGTGGAAAATAATATACCTATGAATTGCATTAATAAAAGAGAAAAATATAGAACATCTTAATTTAGATTGTCTTTATTTTATTATTTTAATAGTATGTTCATTGTTAGGTTTACCCCAATAGAAATATCCTATCTACATCACATGCAATGCTACGGCACATCCCCTAAATTAGAAGCAGACACATTGATTTATGCTAATAAATCAAGCGAGTTTTCAAATTATGTTTAAAATAGTTTATTTGTATGTTAATATAATGTTTTTAATTCATTTGTGCATGTGGTTAAAAGTTTCATTTAATTCTGATTATATATTAGTGTAGTTAAAAATGCTATTATCGAATTAAATGAATGACACACTGACAAATTAAAGATCAAAGAGTAAATCTTAAATAAATACTGATCATATATTTCATACTATGTCGCGATTTAGAATCTTTCTACTATTCGCAATAAAGAAGCCCATATAGAAACAACTTGCGTGGTTATACTGAGATCATGCTTTAAATGACGCATTAGAGAGATTTCCAATTTAGGAAGGTTCTTGCGTGGTTATACTGACACGTCAGTGGCTTATCCAAATGAAAAAAATTAAAAATATTTATATCTTTAAATTTCGTACGAATTATTATTATTTTTTCCTCTACTGAGGTGGATGCTTGGTTTGGTCACGTAACCTTGTGGATGTCCTATCATAAATTTGACTCAATTTTGAACGAGTGGGCCACGTATAGATTTATTGATTTAGTTTGTTTCCACTTCTATAATATTATAGAGAAATATCTTTATTGTACGCATCACATAAAATTTATTGCTTCAGTCCTATCATCCATCTTCAAAATTTAGAAAACTTTAGCCTCGTATGTGGGACCATAAATAGTTTTATATATAAAAAATATGATAGGACTAAAATTTTTAATCCGATCATAGTATTTTGAGAGGTGATTAGATCCAAAAATATCAAAACGCTTAACCTGACTATAATATATTAGACGGTGATTAGATTCAAGAGGTTAAGAAGGTTAAGTGTGTTAGAATTAGAATAGTTTTAGGATGGATGACCCGGCCCCATGCAGAAAAGTAGGGCAGGTCGATTAAGGATAGTAAGACAAGTCTCAAATTGCCAGATATAATGAGTTTCTAAATTCGGTTATAATATTTTGGGTAATGACTAAACCTTAGGACTACTCTATCCCTAGCAAGTCTCAAATTGCTAGGGATAGAGTAGTCCTAAGATAGGTGACTCCTTGGAAAGTTAGGACGTCGCATCATTCGATATTATTTATTTTTAGCGAAATGTAGCATACTTCCCGCTTCGTTTATTTCTAAAAGAAATAAACTTATCTGAAAATGTGAAGCAAGTAGGCTTTCAACTTAGAATCTCGGAGACCAACCATCAAGTCCTTTGGCACTTGCGCTAAAAATAGTCGACCTCATCCGATATTATTATTGTTTATGTTTTATTTTTTTCAACACTAGTTTTATATAATTTGATATGTTGGATTTTATGCAACTAATTAAGTGACAGATAATAATTTATTTTCTAAAATTAAAGTAAAAAAACTTTATTGTTATTTTTTTTTTTGTTATTAGTAACACTTTAGATGAAAGAATGACAGATAATCCATTGTCTATTCTTTTTTTTTTTTTCATATTCAAAATTTTATTTAAAAAATAAAAAAATAAATAAGATTCCAAATGAGACCTTAGTTTGCAACCATTAAAAGTTCCTTTATGTCATAGATGGAGGATATATATAGGAGTTGTATCAGATCAATATTATTAAGCTATTTTAGATGATAAGATCGTATTTTTGGTAATTTTGTATATATTACCATTATGTTGAAAAAAATATAACAATAATATATGGAGATCCCATCAACTATAGGTTCTCCTTAAATAGCCCCTTGAACTATAATTTTGTAGTTGAGAATAGCTCAACTTTTTATATAAATATAAATATATATAATTGAGTGATTTTCAGAAAATAAATTAGAAATTTTATCAAATTAAGTGATAGCTCCACCAAATTCAAATTTAATAAAACTTTTGACTTAATTTACTATAAAAATTTAAGTCAGAAAAACTAGAAGTTAAAGAAGTGTCAATTAAGGAAAAAAAAAAAAAAAGTGAAGTTCAGAGGTTTATTTCGGATGAAATAATTTTTCTTCTTTTAGTTTTGTATACAAGTGAAAGCTTTTGATTGGATGTTTTTTTTTCCACATGAAATAATTAACTGTTAAAAGCTAATATATTAATACATATTGTCCCCACGAGACATTAAAAGCTAATTAGAATTTGTTGGGTATGCTAAGAGCTTTGAATAAAATCGAAGCTATAATTTAAACATATATATAGAATCTATATATAGAGGATTTTGTGATTGCTTAGTTTATTTATCACTATAATGGAAAACATTAACTTGTAAGCATGTGTTATCTATTTGTATGAGAAAACAAACATGGATTGGTGCATGATGATTCAAGAACTACCATAAATTAAGAAAAATTTAAAATACAAATAAATTCTCTCGTAAATACCTGCTTTTCTTTTCTTTTCTTTTTTGTCTTTAAAAAAAATCTATACTTTACCGTCTTAAAATTTCATATATTTTAGAGGGTTACCGCGTTAATAGATAGTGTGAAATGATCAAATTGTCTTTACTTATTTTATAAAAAAATATAATCTTTTAATATATTTTTGTCACTTTCAAAAGTATTTTCGGAATAAATTATAAAAAATGGATAGGATAGTGATGGAACTTGACAGAGGGAGACAATGCGTCAACTTAAAATTTTGAGAGAATAAAATATAAATTTTTTTTAAAAAAAATAGATATTTACTTGATAACTTTTTATATTTTAGCCATAAGAAAACGCCTACTATAATGGAGACTAATCTCGCTTGTGCACTGCTAACTAATCTCGCTTGTGATTTATGAGAACCTCTTAACTGAGGAATTAACTTTACAAACATATACAAAGAATTGTGAAACCACAGCACAAAGAATGTATTTTCATTTCAAATTAACGATTTGGCTAGCTCTTGAAAATCGGTCGAATGAATTATTAGGATTTATTGGTGTGGAGACTATTATTAGACCTTTTTTAACTAGATCGATCGATTATTAGAATAAATTCCAAGTACTTTTAGCTTATCAAACTTAACTATGACAACTGAATGAAGCTACTATATTTCTGATAATAAAAAAATAGTATTTATTTTCTTTTTTTTAGCCCTTGAATACAGGATTTAGTACTGATAGATGGAATAGTATTGATCCAAAGATTAAAAGGTTAATAGTAAAGACTATTTATTTACTGTCGATAGTATTCTAGGTGAAGACATGATAATTCGGAACATCAGGAAAAAAAAAAAAAAAAAAAAAAACTTAAGTGTGAAGCTCCCCAATAATGTTAAGCTTCCTGATGATGTCCTCCTCGCACACCTATAGCTTTTTGGGATGTTGTTGGGTAAGTATTTGAGAGAGAGAGACTAGCTTAATTGGCACAAAACTTGTGGGCTAGGTATCTTCTTATATTGTAGCACATGCACATTACATATATATGTGTGAGAGAATATATATTCATCTCAAGTATTAATTTTGTGGATAGGCATCACCAATTTTGCTTTTTGAGTCCACATTTCTTGGTTTACACGCGAAATCATGTGGAACCCATTAGTACTTTTTTAGAACAGGTGGTGATATTACTAGATACAGAGAGATATATATTGAATTTGATTATTATTCAATGACGAATTTAATCATTTTTATTGTATTTGATGTATGAATTGAACCGTACAAGAAAAGATCAGGTTTAATTTTTTTCCTTCGTTTGAAATGAATAATGATTACTTCAGTTAGATATATGTGTAGCTTGTGTGGACTACTGTTCTTAACGGATATGAGAACAGCAAAGGGACATAATAAGAGGTGAAATTCTAATACCAACTAATTAAGAATCTTTTTCTTAAAGAAGAGGGTTTGATTAATATAGAGACATGTCATCTCATTATTATGGAAGAAAGATAAAAGAATAAGCCCTACTAAGATGCCTTATGCAGTTTTAAGCGCCAAAGAAAAAGTGGCGTGATTTATCTTCAAAATGGTGGGTTAATGAATGATTGGACATTGGCTCAATCCGTTTTTCCATTTTCTTTTTTAATTGGGTTGATGATTTTGAGTTTCATGTGTCTTAACAGAGCAATTATAACATCTCTTTACCTCACATCACTACTTTTCTATTAAAACAAGTGATATGCCAAGATTTTCATAACAGAAAAGGAAGTAAATAAAAAAGTTAGATACTAGCATCAAAACATATAAGATTTGATGGCCGTCTAAAAACTGTCCATAGTTTAGACAACTTAGTAAACTTTTACCTGTTCTTTTAGCCCAGTTAGGGTGCTCCAATAACAAATCAAAATACACCAAAATGGATCAAAAAGTAAAAACAAAAGAAGAGTCGAAAATCATTGCACTGAGTGTCTTTAGTCCACAGCAGGATATGCATAATAATCGAATAATTTCAAATTTTGAAGGAAAAAATTCCATACAAAAGCTAAATAAATGATCAGTACCCACAAGTATTCAAGCATTACGGTGCACTGTATCTCATAGAAAAACATAATTTATTAATAAGCAAGCGATACATTGAGAAATTCATGATCTATGATAACAAACTCTATTAGCCGAAGAGTTGGTATGTGTGCGATTGAACAAAAGCCTCTTAGTTGCTTTTACAAAAGGAGACGAACAGCCTCATTCGCCGTTATAGGGCAAGTTTAAAACTTCGGTATCGCCGTAAAGAGCTTTCAGCTCGTCAGGTAGGAAAAAGCCAGAGTGGTCACTTATCAAACCCACGAAATGTTTCTCTGCAAACTTGTTAAGATCGCTACGATCTTAACCAGTAACCGAAGAATACCAGCTAAAAGCACCATCCCACAGCTAGATGTCATTAACTGCACATTTGATCAAGCGATTCACAAGAAAGAATCTGAAAAGGCTCCTGCTGCTTTCAAGAAGTTGACTCAAACCACCGCCTGACTTCTTTATGGCCAGAGTTTGCTTCATCTTTGCTTTTATTAGCACCGCGTTGCGAAAACTTGGAGCGGTACTGTTCTATTAGCTTGTCGAGCTTATCCACAACCTCCTCTCCTGATGATACCTTTTTTCTTCTCTTCGTATCTTTGCGTGCCCTCTGAGGCTCTAAACCACCATCAGTTTTAGCTTTTCTCTTGTAAGATTTTGTGGTTGATTCCTTTCGATTCGCTGTATCTTTCTGCAAAAAACCAAAGAAAAACTATATTGTGTAAAATGAAAATTAGAGCTGATAATACATTATGACTAAGTTATTTATTTATTATTTGCCAATACATCCTGCAAATTTCCGGAATAGTTTAACTCCCACCAAATTTGGCCTTTGCGTGTGCCCCTGAAAACTGAATTCATTTGAACTCACGCCGAATTTTTTTTATATATAAGCCTATCAATATTTATAATTATAAAAATAGTCTTCTGAAAAAAATAATTATAAAAATAAATTTATAAATGCGGTGAATCATTCACCGCTTTCATAACTTTACTTAAAACTAAAAGTTATTTTAAATGCGGTGAATCATTTACCACTTTTATTATTTTTTCCTTTCATTCTCTCTCATTCTTTCTTTGTATATCCTTTTTAAAAGCGGTGAATTATTCACCGCTTTCTCTCTCCATAAAAAAATTTGATGAATGCGGTGAACCATTCACCGCTTTTACCACTTACAAACACAATGGAGACTATATTTACAAATAAAATGTAACAGATCTAATTTTAAAATAAAGTTTTTAAAGAAGACTAGGTTACTAAAATCCCCACTCATGCCCATGCAAAAATCCTTTTCTGCATAATACACCAGCAGGGGCACGTGCAGAAATAAATAAGATTTTAGAGGTGATGCATATACTTTAAGGAATACTAATGCACTTTTGCATATTTGTGCGGGCATATGCGCGAAGAGAAAATAATCATAGTCTATGGGAAAAGGTAGTGATTCGTACTTTTTTTGAGGTAATTGACTGTTTTCCTCTAACATTTGCGCTTTCTCGTGCTTTTGGCTTTCCCTCCTCGACATGATCCACCTTAGAAGCTAAATTAGCTTTCTTTCCTCCTCTTGGAATTCTCTTCTGCTTTCTACCTCTTGCATTTTCTCTTGCACCACCTTCTACATCGATAGCTCCAACGGCTCCAGACCCTTCAGTAGGTTCGGATACTTTAAGTGATCTCTCATTTCTTCTCTTTGACTTAAACTTTCTTATACTCTTTTTGCTGCTCTTGTTGTCGTCAGTTTCTACAGCTTCTGGAATGCCACTACTCTCTTCTAAAGAGTCCTGCCTTTTTTTTTGCAGCTGTAACTTCTGGATGTTATCAAGAGCAAACTCCACAATCGGACGGCGTTCCGGCCCAAAAGTTTCTGCAATAAAATCAAATAGCACGGAGAGAAACTTATTTCTATTAGCAATATAAAATTAATCGACGGACAATATAATGCAAGAATCATAAGGGAAATTAATCTGTCCAAGGCCTGGAGAAGAATATTTAGTTTCTTATGTCCCCAAACTTCTTCTCTAAGTGGCAAACAACTATGCATTCCCCAACAACATCTCACTCTTCTACAGAATGAATTAATGGATAAGTTAAATTACTCTGGAAGCTGAGTACCCCCTGAACAAGACTTGCTACCAGCAGAAGCCACAAACCTCCATTATGGCGGCTTACCATGTCATCAAAATCCATCAATTTCTCTAATTGCTGACTCAGCACACACCCATTCGTCAAGCATTTGAATTTAATATGCTGATATTTTATTGTAAAGTTACCTTGCATCAGACCTTACATAGCAGATAATAATACATGATTTCTTACTCACAACACCACCTGTAAGTCAGTACAGCATGGATGATCGTCTGTGTTTCACTTGTATTATGCAGCCAACCAAAAATTCTTACCCAACACATGCTTTTTGAGTTCAATATGCTTATTTTTAATTTGAAGTTGCTTTATTTTGCACTTTAAATAGCACACAATTAGCGCACGTCTAAGGGAACCTGGACCTCCATCTTATGATGGTTAACATGCTCTGCTACTTCGAACTACATCCTTATATTTTCCCCTCGTGTCAAACTGTTAGTTTTATTTTCACAATTTGTTGAATCTAATAATTATCAGTCAACAGTGCAATTATATAAGCCAATCCTTGGAGCACCCAAATTCATCTGACTTGGGCCTAATTTTAAGTCTTTGAAAAATAAACAACTGAGATTCTCTAATAACAGCTAATATATGCATTATTCACTAATTTTGCATGTTTTTCATTGGCTTATCTTCCTCAATATTGAAATGATTAATGCATGTTGAAAGCCATAAAACTAAATTAACAATTTAGGAGGGGGGAGGGGGGGAGGAGAGTCAAGGAAACATATTGCAGCTATCTATACATGGATAGTACAACAAAAATCCAAGAAAGGTGCAGAAGAAAATGATTACCAGGATTGTTGTTCAGAACCCGCAGACAGACAATTGCATGCTCGTGTTCTTTAAAATCAACAAAAGCTACCCCACGTGAATGTTTCTTCACAGAAACTGTTCCCTTCTTTGCGTCCATCAAAAGCTTTACCTGATTAAGGTATTAAAAGAAGTCAGTATACAATAAGCAACATATAAAAATTCAAAAGCCAAAATTGCATATACCTTTTGTATGACAGGGTTTTGTTTGGAGGCACGCAAAAGGACTGCATCTCTGCAAAGTTTCTTCACCTCCTCTGGTGTCATTGTCTTTGGCAGATTATAGATAATAAGTCTAGTTCTTGATACATGGAACTTCGGTGACTGAAGCATTTCCATCTTTTTCCTTGATAACCTATATGAGAAAAGATAATTTCTATTATTACAGTTCGACAATAATATTCCTCCATTTGGAATAATACTAATCGTAGAAAGCCTCAGTATATAACTGTGAACAGTTAATTTATAAAACTGTGAACAGGTAATTTGTGCTAAGTGGTGAAGAATGCTTACGTCTCTCGCTTCATCATGTCAGCCTCTGATACACCTTCAGCAGCAGGTGTTCCAGGAAGTATTTCACCTTCCTAGGTTTGAGTATATTTAAAGGAATCATTTCATCAAAATTATAACACTCTTGAAGCAATGGAATGTGGTGGGAAGCAAAAGATTATTTACCTTGGCTAGGTATAAATTACGTCGATCATGAACCTCATTCTTCGCCTTTTCAAGCACCCTTTTATGAGCTGATTCCTTATCCAGTGCCTTTAAAACTTTTAATGTTCTGCCCTTTATAACAATTCCTACACCAGGTGTAGCATTTGCAGCAGAAACTGCAGCATCTACTGCAGCTGCTGAAGAGAATTTTAGAAAAGCAGTTCCTCTTGGTCTCCTGCATGATCATTTCAAATAAGGAAAGTTGTTCTAAAAACCCAATAAATACATTTCACCTTAGCATTAAATACCAAAGATAAATGATTAAGGCAAGAAACATAAAACTAGATATAGAAAAGGGCACACATACTTGGTGAGTTGATGGAGGACAGGGAAACAAGATTGCACCTCCCCAAATATAGAGAACCTTTGCTTCACCTCCTCAGCACTGACATCAAATGGAAGATTGCTTATGAATACTGTTCTATCTAAATCAGCATCTTCTTTTCCCGTCTCGTTATTGGTAGTTACTGATCTTGTGGCATCTTTTGATTCCAATCCCCCTCCATTTTGCACAGGAACATTTAGGAGTTTGCTGCTTTTGCTTGTACTCGCGTTCTTCACTTCAGTGCTTTTCCCACCCATGCTTGGACTTACACTAACTGATTTCTCTGGTGGTTCAGATGTACTCATGGAGGAGTTAATCAAGTTTTCAAGGACTTTTTTGGCAACCTCAGCCTCACTTCTGAAGTCAATTTCAACAGGATCAGCTCCAACATCAAGATCACTTTCAGAATCATCATCCTTTTCTTCAGTTGATTCTCTTTGCTCATCATTGTCACTGTCATTTCCCATTAAATGTCCTGAAAATAGAAGGAGAGATACTGTTAGTAAAGTTCCAGTAATCAACATCTTCATACTATGGATCTTGTATTTGGTGATTGTTACCAGTTTGACATACTTTACATAGTAAATCATTTACTAATTCCATAAGAGGTAGTGATGCTAAATGATCAATCAGGCAATAGTTTTTTTTTTTTCTAATCAGTTTCTACAATGTACTATAGAAATCAGAGTACATCAACAGAAACGAGGGTTGAAAAGTGGAATAACAAGTAAACCAGAAAGACTAAACTGGCGTTGGAACTAAAACAAGTAGAAATTTATGTTAAGAATCTAACTAAGGTACCATCCTCTGAAGCAGCAGAATTTGTAGCAACTGCATATACTCTCTTTGAAACAGCCCAATCAACAGCAACAGTTCTCTTTGCGATGACTCGTCCATTGATGTCTTTTATGGCCTGCAAAGAATAGGTACGTTCTAATAAAACTTTCCAGAGGAAATTTTCTCACATAAGAAAATGAGTACCAATTCTACCTTTTCTGCGTCCTGCTTGCAGGTTAATGAGACAAAAGCAAAGCCTTTTGATATTCTGATAATTAAAACAAAAAATATCATGACATAAATATAAAGTCGATTTAGGACAAAATTCAACAAGCAGCAGAGCAAGAAGATACCCTTCTGAGTTATGTGGAATTAACACATCCCAGACAAAACCTGCGGAGCTAAATACATCTTTGACCTCTTTTGTTGTGACCTGCCATCAGTTTTGAAGTTACCATAACTGTTCTTTGGAAAGAGTAATAATATAGCTAGATGAATTGCTGCAAAAATGCACCTTGAATGGTAGATTCCTGACAATCACCCTCCACTTCCTAACTTTTGAGCCCTGACTCGATAAATCAAGGATACAGTTAGAAAAATATGTTAGCATAGTGAATAACTAAAGGATCAAATGAAAGCATCTTCAAGCTCAGTCTCTCGCATTCTTTCCTGTATATATTCAAGTTCAACATTTAAAATGTTAAACACTCTTTCTGTATCAGTTAATATTCCTCACTCTGTTCCAGACTTGAATGCTTTCTTCAGACTTTTGAGGGAAGGAAGAGAGGCAGAGAGAAAAGGAGAGAAAGAAAAAAGAAAAGCACCCTTGATGGGGGAGGGGAGAAAAAAGAAAATGATACGAACAAAGCACACTTTCTCTTCTTTTCTCTTCTATACATTTAAACATCACAAGGAAGCCAATTTCCCTTCTTCCCTTTCTCTTCTTTCTCTCCTTTATTTTCTCTTCTCTGCTATTGTATCCTCTTCATCCAAGTAGAGCATAGCAAGGCACGCAGAATTCTGACTAATGCAGTTTCTTTTCATTGCTCATATTGGTCTTGCATTTTTATAAGTTTGTTGTTCTCAGGCAGGGCTAATGCATCTAAATGTTCAAGGCATATTGCATATAAGCAGAATACTTACCTCCCCACCCAATTGGCGAGCCCAAACACGTCCGCCTTTGATCTCTTGCTGATGCAACCTTCTGACAGCTTCTTGTGCTGATTTAACAGTTGCATAAAGTACTGCTGAAGCTTCTAAAGTGCACCCATCTCGTGAAAGCGCTGGAGAAAAAGTTACAACATTTTGTATGGAATATTAAAATAAATATCAAAGCAACTTGAAACACTGCAGCTTCTTAACATTTTGTATGGAATATTAAATAAATATCAAAGCAACTTGAAACACAGCAGCTTCTTAATATGAATCCAATGGATTTATTGAAGAAAACAAACTTTAAAAAAAATGGTTCTAAGAAACTGTATTTTTTTTTTTCAGTAATCAAGACCACCACAAAGTGTCAGACAATTTCATGCTGCTTAAATCAAGAGAGTACTTGGGGAAGCACATCTCCTCCTAGTTTCTACACCATGGAGTAAGCTGCTGCTAATGAACTCTGACAATCCAAACACATGAAGCCTAACAAGATAAACTGTGATTTTTCTGATCCTTTTCAGACTTCGCATGCAATCAGAATTTTGTATGTTAGCTAGAAAAAAAACTAACCACCCATTAAACAGAAGATTATACTTCTGTTTACAAGGTGACTTGGTAAGGCTTAAATCTGGCTCTTATATCAACCCACATTGCTTATAAACAAGTAAAAAGCAACAAATTATATGAACAGCCTAGCATTAATGTCCAATTTTAGCTTATGATACATAACATATTTGATTGCTTCTCTTGAGAGCATCCCTACAGTATCAACTGCTAAGATGAGATCGGTATGTACAAAAAATATACTGGAAACTACTAACCACGGAGCTCTAACTCTTCCTTCGGAAGAGGGTAAGAGATGGAGACTATAGTGCCAACCTCTCCAGCCCGACGAAACACTTCAACTGCCATATCAGAGTTAAGAAGCCCGCCGAATATTACTGTTCTTGCAACCCTTCAAAATCAGTAAAAAAAAAAAAAAAAGGCAACATTAAAAATATGAAAATGATTAATCTTCAAAATATATATTATACACGAAAAAGATTTAGGCAACTGCATCATTTCAGTTATTAAAAAAAAAGATTGGAAGATCGATTATGTAATAGTATACAACAAAACTGGACTTATAAAATGAATCACATTAAAAGGGCATGACATAGGGTAAAAAAGATGTTTACACTAGCCCTGTTAGGGCCATGTGGAAAAGCCTTGATCTTCATATTACTGATACCCTTTAGATTCTTATCAACACAAAAAAGTAGTGTGCCCCATCAGATGAGAAACATGAAAATAGTAAGCAAAACACAGATTGAGCGTCTCCACCATCAGGCAGTTTTTTTTTTAAAAAAAAGGAATAAAGTTCAAAGCATTTCGCTGTGTACCTAAAATTTTTCTTTGCCCATCAGGTTTTCTCAAGGATATCATAAAAAGAAATAAAAGCAAAACAGATTATATGCTTTGATTTGACAGTATGCTAATTCATGCAAATGCAAATCAACATGAAAAAAGAACCGAGTGAGCAGTAGTCATTAGCAGAAATACAGCAAACATACCAAACAGAATGAAACAAATTAAGAGACACCTGGTTTATTTGACTACCAAAATTACGACATTATAATGATAAAAATGTTTTAACTATTCCATACCAAACAATTATTAGGTTTCCCCTATTTCTCCGAGTTGTTCAATATTAATACTCTATAATAAATTTGTAAAAGAAAAATAAGTTATATAATTTCTGGATATTAAGAGGAGAAAAAAAGACGAATAGGCTGCTCAGAAAAGTTACTAAGTCTAACTATAGTGAAAAAGAACGCATTTTCATCCACGGCAGTTCCAAGCCAATCACTTAATTTCTGCAATTCATGGTGCATAACATAGTTAAGCTCTTCACAATAGCCACCATACCTCTGTTTTTCTGAACCTTCCACCTTATCAGTTTGGCTGTTACTTATTGTAGTAGATGTTCCAACGTCCTTAATGGCCCCTGCAGTTTCTTATTTATAAAAGATATAACAGCAGTGTAAGATAACTGAGAATATCTATGTATTAAAAAAAATGAGTAAATTGCATCATGGGTTTCCAACCATTTTACGAGGTTTCAATTTGACACCCAACATTGCAATTGCTATAATAAGTTCCCAAACTTTGCCATCTGTTTGCAATCTCACTCTTTTCGTTAATTTTCTCTATTGAATTAGATGAAAATATGTGCGTAGTAGACATATTAGGTGTCAGAAGGTGGCTTACACAGCAGTTAGATGATTATTAAGTAGATTCCTGTCCAATTTGATGGATGGAATTAACAAAATAATAAGATTGCAATGAAATGCAAAGATTACGAACTAACTACAACACCTAAAAGGATGGGGACCAAACTCAAAGAATGAGTGCCCCTGGTGTAAGTTACTAACGGAAAATGCAGATCAAGAGTAGATGTGCTTTTCAACCTGTTTTCTCTTCCTGAGAAGTCTCCTTATTTTCTCTGGCTCTGGATGATTGATCAACTTTCTCATTTTGCAGAGTAGAGTCCTCGGAATTGACTGTTTAATATGAAATGTAGAATAAACAAACAGAACAAAGTGATATGATCTCACTAAGCAAAATGTAATCAATAAAACTCATAAAAGGAAGCATGGTGAAGATTGTAACCATTTTTTTCCTTCTGCGAGCGCTGCTCACGAGGAAGGCGGTGCATTGCAAGTTTCACTCTGATTTTCCTACCACTAATAGCTGAACCATTTTTAAGTTCAATAGCACGTTCGGCGTCACTTGCAGCAGCACTACGAAAGGGGAAAAAAAGAAAGATAAGTCGCCATTGATTTTATGAGTTGCAATGAGTGATGGTTCATATCAATAGTAATTAGCACTAATAACAATAGAAAAATAGTGCTAACCCTACGAAGCATAGAAGAGCATGGTTGAATCATTGACTTTTACTCAAGAAGCCAATGGCTTCTAGATCCTTGGGAACATACCAAGATAGCTATGCGATCGTGAAGCCAACAAAAGAGGATGACAATCTTTCATAGCATAATAGAAGACCAAATAAAAGAGGACAGTCTTTCATAGCATAATAGAAGATCAAATAAAAGAGGACAGTCTTTCATAGCATCATAGAAGATCAAATAAAAGAGGCCATCACCCAGAAAGGAAGCCCTTAATGATCATTACTTTGTGAACATTCAAAAAGGATTCTGCAACTAGTTTGCTAGCAAAAGCATTCACTGTTGGCAGAGTACTAAGAAGCTATTGTCAAAAATTAAGAAGGATGGTCAGAACAAACATACTGCTCGGGATCGAAGGCATGAAGTAGATCCAGTTAAAACCAAACGCTTACACAAACAAACCAAAGAGCAATAAGAAAGAATCTAACTACCACTAACTTTAAGCTGTCAAATTAAAGCATAGAATGATCAAGTATACAAACAGTCGCCATATTTCATATTTCCCTAGTGCTTTTATATTTACGACAGTAAGAAAAAGTGTGGCTAGTCAAGGAACATTATTGTAAGATCAAAGACTTAAACTTTTGACAAACTTCAAGCCAACAACAGATGTAGCATGCAGAGATAGTACAGGATAAAGGCAAATTGGACCGGACGATTTTCCAATGAATGGCGGTCAAATCGAGCAACTTCGAATTGCACGAGTACTAAATCACAACATAACAATAATATCATGGCTAAAGAGGAATAAAAAAAGAAATCATACTTACAATTGCACGTAGCCAAAACCACGGCTTACATCTGAGCCTGAATTTGCAAATAAAAAATTAGCTGTACTGAATCATTAGACATCAAAATAACTAATAATATGAGTACTCAGTAAAACACTGCGGAGCTTCAAATGAAGGGAACTAAATTGCATATAAATAATAACGCAAATCCCAACATAAAGAAAGAAAAAAAAAATCTTCTCTGTCGCACAATAATTTTATCTAAGTAAAAACGCGACCTTTCCCTCTTTTCCCTAAAATTAAACTACGAAATCACAACAAAACCCTAAACCGTGAGTTACTTACCCTTCTGAGTAACCATGAAGCAGCGCCTCACAGGACCCACCTCACTAAAAACCTCCTCCAACTAAACACACCAACAAAAACAGAAGCAATCAAAAGGAATCAAATCCCCCTCATTACACCATCAAAGTAAAACCCTAATTTGCGAAAATCGTCGAAGAAGAAGACAAATTGGGCAAAGGAAGAACCTGCGACGACTTAAATGAGTAAGGGAGGTTGGAGACGAAGATCGTGGCGGGGCAGTGCTCAGCGCCGCCGCCATTGTTGTCACCTCTTTTCCTCTTCCCCATCGTATAATCCCTATAGGGGAAGGAGACGACGAGAGAAGCGATGTAGTGTTGACTTAGTTAGCTAATTCGGATTCGGCAAAAATTCGGTACCGGTATAATTCGGATAAAATCGGTCTTATAATTTTTAAATTCGTTGAAAAATACGGCTAAAAAACGGATTCGCCAATTATTCAGATACGTGATTTATACGGATATTATACGTTCACCAATTAAAAATTCGGAATCAAAAATTCGGCTATTAAATTAAGTTTAGAGAAAGAGAAGGATTCTAAAAATTTGCCACTTAACATGCATATAATAGCAAATAATACACAAAACTCTCTGGCACTTAACATGCATATAATAGCAAATAATACACAAATTTGCCACTTAACTCTCTGGTTGCTCTACAGTTCAACTCATAATAATACACAAAACTCATCAAAAGATTGTAAATTGCATAATATTAGTCAAGAATTCTCATCTTAGGTTTTAATCAATGCATATGCTTGTGACTTTCAAACCTTACTCACAACCTGCTGGGCATATCAACCTCTTGAGGTCTTAAAACCTTATTTGCTGATTATTCTGTTTTAAGAATATCTATGATATCTTAGAAGATTCATGTATGCTGCAGAGATTAAAGATAAAAAAGAAGTATGAGGTACATTTTGTAGTCGTGGTCTTGTTACTCATCAAAGCCATACAGTCAGTAATTAAGAGAAGATGAAATCATGAAATAAAGGAGAGAGAGAGAGAGAGAGAGAGAGAGAGAGAGAGAGAGAGAGAGAACCACCCGATTCGTACCTGGTTTGTAAAGAACCACCTGATTACTGATCCATCGTTGGAGAGCGGAAGCGGAAGCGGAAGAGGAAGAGGCGACGAGGAGGGTTTCGATTTCTGAAGAGTGAAGAACCCGATCTTCGATGTGGCCCCGCGGGGGCTTCCGATGGCGTTCGGCGAGTCGCCGGAAGGGAAGGGATAGGGGCTGGGGTCGGTGGCAGGGCCGCAGGGGTGAGAAGCTAGGGCAAAAACCTTTTGCGACTCGGCCACGCGTTTTTTTTTGGGGCGAATTGCGAATAATTAGTGAATAATTATTTTTATCCAAAAAATCACTTTTTTTTCTCAAATTTTTTGAAAAAAATACAGATAAAGCTATTTTACTCGCTTGTTCAAAAATTCATGAATAATTCGTAAATTATTCGTGAATTAACCAACTATGGTTCATACAGCTATCTGTTCGATTAGGATTGAAATGGCCCAATCAGATTCGATCCGACATGTATTCGAAACCAAAATTATCACATTTGTTTGATTAGAAGTTTCGTACTCTAACCGAATCTGAATACTCTGTCGAAGTAATATAAGTATGTTCAAATATATTCTTTTTAGGAAAAACTTCTAGAACCCTCTTGTGGTTTCAATTTTTTTCACTTTAGTACCATGTGGTTTAAAATGTATCAAGTTAGTATCCTGTGGTTTCTCACTTTATAACTTTAGTATCCTGTGGTTTAAAATGTATCAAGTTAGTACCCTGTGGTTTTGCACTTTATCACTTTAGTACCATGTGGTTTTAATTTTGTATCAAGTTAGTACCCTGTGGTTTTTTAAACTATAGGGTACTAAAGTGATAAAGTGTGAAAGCACAGGGTACTAAAGTGATAAAGTGCAAAACTACAGGGTACTAACTTGATACACTTTAAACCACAGGGTACTAAAGTGATAAAGTGAGAAACCACAGGGTACTAACTTGATACACTTTAAACCACAAGATACTAAAATGAAAAAGTGTGAAACCACAGGAGTTTTTTTTTGAAGTTTTCCCTTCTTTCTACTTATATTAGTTATATTTTTTATTTAGTTTAGATCCATTAATTAGTTCTGATTAATTTTAATAGTTAAGATCAATTAGTTTTGATTAATTTTAATAGTTAAGACAAGGAATGAAAATATTATTGTTGCAAATGTGTCTTTCCATTTTTTTTTTTTTTGAGAAGGGTAGTATGTGCCATCCACTTCGTTCATTTTTTTAAAAAGTAAAAAAATTTAGAACTCGAAACCTCAGTTGCTAATCATAAAGCATTTTACCGCTTGTGCAAGAAACAAATCATGTTCCTCCAAATAATTAGTTTTTTCTTTCTTTATATGCTCTGCCCCTTTATTATCTGGAGCTCTCTCTTTTTCTCTCAAAACCTTTATTTTATCGTGCACTAACTTATTTGGTTCAATTCTCTTCACGGTTAAACAAACTTTATTACTAGATTTTAACAGTGAAAACAAATAGGAACATATAAGGTGTAAAGCCAATAGTTTTTAAAGATTATTAGTAGTAAAAATTAGCGGATAAAAATTAACAGATAAAAATCAAATAAACTGTAGAAATATAAAATTATAAAAATATCGTTCTTTACTAGTATAATTGATTCACATAATTTAACATGGTATGTCAGACTCCTAGTATAATTGATTTTCTCTCATTTAATTCAATCCTACGTCATTGACTTGTTATGTTTTTGGAGAAATAATTTCCTCCTATTTCATTTAAATTCACGTTGTAGAGCTACTAATTTTTTTTTATAGAATTATTTTTTTCTTATTTAATTCAAGTTCACATTATATATCCCTCTATTCTGTCCTTTAGATCAAGAAACCTACAAACATCTTATAAGGAACTTTAGCTTTCAAACATCTTATAACAAACTTTAGACTTTTATAGAAATTGAACTTTGCATTGAAGTGAACTTCAGGTTGAAGCGGAGTACAGGTGAAAATTATTTTTCCCTCGTTGATTGTTTCATAATTATAGAAGTAAAGTTTATTCAGCTTTGCTATTTGTTTGGCTAGAAGCGAATAACATAAAACTTATTTTATATATAAATAATAAAGTATAATATAAGTATATTTTTATATAATTAAAAATTAATCTAAAACTGCTAAATTGTTTTTTTATACATAAATTATAACAATACAATAATAAAATTATAAAGTAAAAATATTAATATTTAAATAATCAATTTTCATCACATTTTAAATGTATAAACTAAAATGAAGAAAATACTAAAACTTAAAGAATCAATTTTTATCATATTTAAATATGCAAACTAAATAAAAAATAATTAGTACCATAAGTAAATATATTCAAATATAATTGGCATTATCCATTATATTATTTTATTATTTTTTCACTTTTTTTTACCATAATTGATTTGATGCAAGTTGGGCCGAAGACAATTAGGCTGTTTCAAGTAACTCGAGTTTCGACCATATCTTTCTATATATATATATATATATATATATATATNCAATTATTTTAATTTATTTTAAATTAATAAAAATTTGTAAATCATATTTTTTTAAAAAAATTTAGAATAAAATATTTGTAAATTTATATATTATATTTTATTAGAAAATATCTACGATATCAAATTTAAATTTTAGTATAAAATAGATGGATAGATTTGAAATCAAAAATTAAAAATTAAATTTAATTCACGATTTAAACACAAATTTAAATTTTATTATAAAATAGATAGATAGAAATACTATTTTTTAACAGATTGATATTCTGGCAAAAATTTAGATAAGTATGAATTTATTTCTATTTTAGAGATAAAGAGAAATTAAAAGTTTGTTTCATTACTTTATTTATTTTACGTAAGGAAAGAGGAATCAATTTTTTTTTTCCGCCAAAAAATGGGTCTGTCGACAGACCGAAATTTAAAATACGTGCTTTTATATATATACTAGTTATAGTGTACGTGCAATGCACGTAACATTTAATTAAATTAAATTTATATTAGTATTTTAAATTTAAGTAATTATTGGTGGTATAAATTTATTTATCAGTTAGTTTTTTTCTAACATTAATTTTTTTTAATGTGTATCCAAATTTTAAAAATTTGAAGTAATTCTAAATTTTAAATTAATAAATTCAGATTTAAATTTATGAATAAAACTTAAATTTTGAAATTAATTTTGAATCCTTAATTTCAATATAAATAATTATTAAAGACATTAATTTATTTATCATCCCATCTATTTTTCAAAATTGATATATTTTCAAATTAATTAATTATTTTCAATTTGAAATACTGTTTATATCAATTGTGAGTTATATTTATCTACAACTTTAAAATTTAAAATTGTAAATTTATATGTTATATTTTATTGAAAAAATATCTCATATTTCAAATATTAATAGGTAAAATTGAGATAATTTTTGTATATTCATCTTTTAAAAAATATGATTAAATATTATATATGCGGAAGGTATTATGTGATTGGATATTATATAGGTGGCGGATATTTTGTGTGAGAAATAAAATATTTAGAAATGCGAATATTATTTGTTATAAAATATGATATTATGTGGGCGGCGGTTATTAGAAGATATGACATGCATATAAAAAGTAAAATTTGATACGTACTATTTGAGGGCAATTTAGGTAAAAAAAGTGACAGATACTTAATTCTTTCCAGTCATTGATTAGATCTATGACTAAGAATTAATATATTTTATGATAATTTAAAAATAAATAAAATTGTACGACTGTGATTTATTATTAAAGTTTTGAATGAATGATATTATTAGTATATGATTGGAATTATATTAAAGGGACCGGTATCTTGGGAAAGAGGAAAAATTCAAACTCACGCTTTTATAAATAGTATAGATATAGATTTATATAATATATATATATATATATATATATATATATATATATATATATATATTAAATTTAAATATTATATAATATAATATATATAGTATACTAGTAAAAATATACGTCGCAAATGCACATAATAATTATTAGAAAAATTTATAATTTTTTTAAATTATTTTTTAATTTTAGGCCATATTTTATATGATTGCCAAATATGTATCTAAAAAATTTAAAATAATAAATCACGCTATTAAGAAAGATATGCTTTAAATGATAAATAATTAACAATAATCTCTAATGCAAAAATTACTTTTGAAATTAAATAGAAAAATAAAATCTGTTAGGAAATAAATTTTTGAAATTAAATAGAAAAATAAAATCCGTTATCTTAAAAAGAAAATATATTTTGAAATTAAATAGATAATATCTAAAATAGAAAAATATCTTTTATAGGATTTTTACACCCGTAATTTGTTATAGAAAACTTACTTTTAAAATTAAATAGAAAAATTTATATTTTAGAATTTTCACATCAGTAATCTGTTATAGAGAACTTACGTATTTATTGTTGTTTCTATTTCTATTTTTATTTTTATATTTAAAATTTTTCGTGGAAAGAGGAAAATGGGCGCTAATTTTTTCGCCGAAAAATGGGTCTGTCGACAGACCCAAATTTGAATATACATGCTTTATATATATATATATATATATATATATATATATAAAATTAAATATTGGAGAGATTAATGCTTATCTCTAATTGGATTATAGAATAATTAAATATTCACAATATCTTGTAAGATAAGATTTTAATTAGATTTGATCTAATTGCATAAGTATAAATATTTAGTTATAAAATTTTATTTGAGAAGAAAATTTAGTTAGATAAAATTTTGCTAAATAGATTTCTATACATAGATATACTAGTGTAGTAACCCACGCGATGCGGCGAATAAATAATAGAAGAAAAAATAAAAAATATTGAAGAGGATGAAGAAAGGAGTTTGGAAAATAAAAATTCAAGTGTGTTTTATTTTTTGGGTAGGTAAATGTATAAATTGAACTAGCCAATATAACCATTGAAGATTGATAACCGCCGAGAATCATCATTTAAAGAAAAAAATCTACAAAGGTCGTATGAAGATGGAGATGATAATGTTGCGATCATGATGACGATGGCGATAAAAATCTCATAGAAGTTTGCAAGATTTTGCACCCTTTTGAATATGAAATGGTCAAAACTGCCACATCAATTATGAAATCAAAACTAATTGCATGTTAGGAATTATTTGAAAAAGAGGAAAAATTCAGTATCGTATAAATTAAAAGCACATTGATTATATGTCATTGAATAGAGAGGAGGGGAGGGGAAAAGCCCTAAGTAAAGATTAATTCAAAAAAAAGGTTAGTGAGGGTGGACGAAACTTACCACGTGGCAAAATCATTGATAATTCATATAGATTAATAGATAGATATTAGAAAGAGATAATAGAGAGAGGTATATACATACGTATTCATGTGATTTAAAAAAATTCAAAGAGACTTACGGCACCATACGGACGGAAAGTACCTTAATTAACACCTTAATTAATTTGGTTCATGTATATGCATATAACATCAAACTCTCTCCAACTTCTCTTTGGCAATGTGGATAAACATAGAGACTGCAACTATAACAAAATTTTAAGATGAAAATTGATTGGGTAAATATCAATTCCATATGGATAAAATATAGAGACCGCTATTATAACAGAACTTCAGAACGATGATCGAAACATATTATATTATAAATCAAGATATCTTAATTGTTCGATGATAAAATCTCTAATAATAAAGAATTTTGCTTAACACGAGAATTTTTGTATAGTAACACAAATTAACATAAAGAATTTTCGAAAAATTTTAAAACTTGAAAGTATCTTCCTGTGTGTTTTTTTCTCTTTTGTGCCTGCATTTTCTAACAAAACTAAAGTTACATTACTTTTAATAGAAAGTGAAAATTTTTCTAGATTTAAGTTTCCAAACTTAAGACATATGCATGGGCCGAAGTTAATTTGAACTTATAAAAATAAAAGAGATCCACAGATATGTAACCTATAACATGTATTATATACGTGAAGCTATCTCCTCAAACTTCAAAAAAGATGCAACCAAATTAATCTGTATGGATCAGATGTGGAAACTAATTAAAAGAGTACAAAACATAGAGAGAACATAAATACTCACTCAGAACCCGAAAGAATGGAGATCGAAAACAGTAATTAATTAAGATGTTTCTTCCTAATCCTAATGGCCATTAACGGGGCAAGATTAAACGGCAGAAAGGGCAGGTGCGGTTGATGCGCAGCCACCGCACGATGCACTCGTCATGGAAAAAATGGCAGCAAGGTAAGCGAGTAATGGCCGACTGAGCAGGGATCTCTGCAAGGCAGATCGGGCACGTCTCCTCCTCCTCCGATGCTCCTGAAGGGATCAGCCGACAGCGCTCCAATGCCTGGACCGTCGACGCGGAGGCGGGCTCAGGTGGCCTCGACAGCAGGCGCGAGATCATCGGGCGGGCGGAGAAGACGCCGATCGCCACGATCGTCGGAAGCTGTCTGCACCGCGCATAGCGACCGTCGCACAGCATCTGGCAAGCGAGGCGGCCGAAATCAGCCGCGATGGCTTCCCGCGTGGACGACGGCACTACGTGCCCCGTGCACGTATCCAGTATGGAAGTCATGATTTCCGACGCCTCTCCGAAAGCCCTGTCGTAGCGGAAATCTTCACGCTCGGGACACAGGTGCGCGCACTGGAACCGCAGAATCCGTTCGAAAGGAGGGTCTACGTAGACGCTGCGTCTTACGCCGTGTTCGTCGACATCGTGTATGATGTTGCGAATGTGTAACATGATGCCGAAGGACAAAGAAGACCACGAGGGAATTGCCGGCTCTTCGAGGCGAGCAGCTGCCTGATCATCTGCACGTACTTTGTAGGCGTAGCGCTCCGGCATGCTTTTCCCTTGGTTTTGTAGAAATTACTTTAGATACATCAACTCGGTGCATGGCCACCAACCTTTATCTATTTATAGCAAAATTAATTAATACTCCAGACCAAATCCTAGTGAACTTGGATTATTTACTCGTCGTTCATAATCCTATCCTACTAGAATTACTGCGAATTCTACTCGTACTCTAATTTCACGAATTCAATCAAGCATATGATATCTCTTTTTTAATTTTTTCTTATTTTTTTAAGATGCAGTTTATAAGACAAATTATATAACTGTTTTACCTATCAAAGCAGAAAAAATCATACTAAACTTGGCAGTTTTAGCCGAGACATACAGAACTAGCGACTTTAGATAAATCCTATTTTATCTTTTCTATCTCTAAGATTACACCAATCTGTATAATCCTTCGTCTCAAGATAGTACCAATCTCTCTAGATTTTTTTTTTCCTTCAAAAGTTGGGATTGGCCTCAAAATTTACCTATTGATCAGAAATATATTACTAAATTTAAAAAAATTACAGCCTCAACACTAGCATAGAAAAAATGGTAACTAAAATTCATACACGAAAAACAAAAATATCAGACAAATATATGCTAAAGATATGTTTTTCTTTTTCTATTTGTTTGGTCCATATGCGATGTGATAGGATCTCAAAAAAATTCGCTTCAATGATTCCAATTTAAGTTGGACATTAAACTTGGAGTTTAATTAGGATTGGATTAGGTTGACTTGTTGACCGGCTAATGCATGTACACATGCATGTACGGATGTCTAAGGGGTGCCCGTATTTAAAAAAATTAATTAGCGCCGATCCTCGGCTAATTAATTTCCGGGGGCCGGGGGCCGTACGAAGGCAGAAGAGGGAGACCAATTAGTTACCATCAGAAATCAAGGTTACTAGTGAAGTTACCCACGCATTGCGGCGGAATTATACTATAAAATATAAAATATAAATAAAATAAAAATTTTAAATTTTTTGATTTGATATGGGACTTAAATAAACGCAAATATAAAATATAAAATAGATATAGATATAGTTATAATAAAATTTATAATTTTGGTAAATAAATCACACGTAATAATAATAAAATAAGGAATAAATTTTTTTTACCCCACACACATCTTTATTGCACTATCGACGTGGAAGAGGCAAATTTCGATCATTATATCGCCTTCGCCGCTAGTGTCGAGCTCCTCTTTAGTCACGACCATATCAATCCCGTATCCACATCCTCTGCTTCTTCTTTCTCACTGACTCCAAATCCATCACCGTTTTCTTCTGCAGCGCTCTGTCGCAATCCTCGAAACCCTAATTTCAATCCACACACAACAAAAAATTTAAAAAAGTTATAAAACATGAGCCCTTTTTGTACGCTAAGAAAAAAAGAAAAAAAACAATATGAAAAAAAAGATACGAAGAAATGGAAATGAAATCATGTAAACATATTAATTGAGAGATGGGGGGGGGGGAGAAAAAAAAACAATATGAAAAAAAAATGGAGAAATGGAGATGAAACCATGTAAACATATTAATTGAGAGATAGGGGTTAGGAAGATGAAGCATTGGGTGGGGGGTTAAAAAGATGAAGTATTGGATAGAAATGATATTATGTAAACACATTAATTGAGAGGTGGGAGTTTAGGAAGATGAAACATTGGATGAAAAAGTTAGATGAGAGAAGAGAAAAAGTGAAGGAGAATTCGCCACGTGGCAAAAAATTAGGAGAAATAATGTATAGGTATTTAGGAGAAATAATGTATAGGTATAGATAAATAAATTGGCCAAGTTTTACCCAAATATATATAAAAAATTATTTATTAATTTTAATAAAATCTCAGAAAAAGTCGATGTGAATCAATAAATTCGAGAAGAAGTAGAGGAGAAGGCGAATGCACCTTGCTCTTCTTAGGGTGTTTGATGCTCCATACCATTGCTCGCAAGGGCGATGGAGTTTTTCTTTTTCTTTTTTTTTTTTTCTTTTTTTATCTGTTTATCTTTTTCTGCTTGTGGAATCGTTAATAGAATTAGCAGTACTAGAGATAGAAAAAGTAAAATAGGATTTATCTAAAGTTGTTGGTTCTGCACGTCTCGACTAAAACTGATATTTTTTGCTTTGGTAGATAAAACAGCTTTATAATTTGTATTATAAAAAATTTAAAAAAATAAAAAAATAAATTAAAAATAAAATATCATATGCTTGACTGAATTCGTGAAATTAGAGTACGAGTAAAATTAGCAGTAATTAAGGGTGGAACTAGGCCCGGGCCTAAACAAGGTCCGGCCCGATGGGCCATGTTTGGGCCTGGCATTGGGTATTAATTGGGTTCGGGCCGGGCTTTAAAATTTAGGCCCGAAAAAATTTTGGGCCTATTTGGGCATGTCCAAGCCCGGCCCGAGCCCGACCCAAAAACCCGATATATTAATTATCAAAATAAAATATTTAATTATATATATATTATTTATCTATTAAAAGAAATAAATAATATAGTATTTCATATATAATATATATTATATATATGAAGATATATTATATATTAACAAAATATTTAGTTCTATATTAGGATATATTTGATATTAGATGTGATCAAACTAAAACTAGGTATTTTATTTTAATTTTATACAAATAAAAGTATTTATGTATTATATGATAAATATATAAAATGGGCCTCCACAAAGCCCGATAGATATTGGGCATTGGGTTTGAGCTTGGGCCGAGTCTTATTTTCAAAAAAAAAAGAAAAAGCCCGACCCAAAGCCCAATATTTTTATTTGGGCCGGGCTTTGGTATAGTATTACCTGACCCAAACCCGGCCCAGTTCCACCCCTAGCAGTAATTCTAGTAGGATAAGATTATGAATGACCAGTAAATAATCCCAATTTCACTAGGATTAGGTTTGGAGTATTTGGCTATAAATAAATAAGGGTCGGTGGCGTAGTACGTACGTTACTCATTAGAGAATTAGTCATTCTCTTCCCTTCTCTCCTCTTCTTTCTCCCTTCCCTTCACATTCTTCTTTCTCCTCCCAGGCGCGGCCCACCGAGTTGGTACATCTAAAGGATTTCTACAAAACCAAGGGAAAAGCAAAGCATGCCGGAGCTCTACGCCTACAGAGTACTTGCAGATGATAACGCAGCTGCTCGCTTCGAAGAGCCGGCAATTCCCTCGTGGTCTTCTTTGTCCTTCGGCATCATATTACACATTCGCAACATCATACACGATGTCGACGAACACGGCGTAAGACGCAGTGTCTACGTAGACCCTCCTTTCGAACGGATTCTGCAGTTTCAATGCGTGCACCTGTGTCCCGGGCGTGAAGATTTCTGCTACGATAGAGCTTTCGGAGAGGCGTCGGAAATCATGACTTCCATGCTGGATGCGTGCACGGGGCACGTAGTGCCGCCGTCCACGCGGGAAGCCATCGCGGCTGATTTCGGCCGCCTCGCTTGTCAGATGCTGTGCGACGGTCGCTATGCGCGGTGCAGGCGGCTTCCAACGATCGTGGAGATCACCGTCTTCTCTGCCCGTCCGATGATCTCGCGCCTGTGGTCAACGCCACCTGAGCCTGCCTCGGCGTGGACGCTCAAGGCGTTGGAGCACTGTCGGCTGATCCCTTCAGGAGCATCGGAGGAGGAGGAGGAGACATGCCCGATCTGCCTTGCAGAGATCCCTGCTCAGTCGCCCATTACTCGCATGCCTTGCTCCCATTTTTTCCACGAGGAGTGCATCGTTCGGTGGCTGCGCATCAACCGCATCTGCCCTCTCTGCCGCTCCGTCTTGCCCCGTTAATGGCCATTAGGAAGAAGCATCTTAATTAATTATTGTTTTCTCCATTCTATTCTTTCGGGTTCTGTGTGAGTATTTATTCTCTCCATTTTTTTGTACTTTTGCATCAACTCTTTTAGTTAGTTTCCACATCTGCTTCATAAAGATTAATTAATTTGGTTGTGTGCATCTTTTTTGAAGTTTGAGGAGATAGCTTCAAGTATATAATACATGTTCTAGGTTACATATCTGTGTGCTATTGCTCTTTTACTGTTTATAGTTCTAATTTACTTTGGTCAATGCATGTGATTTTAGTTTCGTTAGAAAATACTGCCACAAAAAAGAAAAAAAAAAACTTTCACGTTTTCAAAAGTCAATACATATCATATATAAAAATCGAAAGTTAAGAAATTGATCCAGTACCGACAAATCATTCTTGTGTTACTATACAAAAATGTAATCTAAACAAAATTCTTTTTTGTTTAGAGATCATATTATCGAACAATTAAAATCTCTTAATTCACAGTATTACATGGTTCTGTTAGAACCACGGCCTCTATGTTTATCCACAAGAAATCGATATTTATCCGATCAATTTTCATCTCGAAAACACAGGCGATAGAGAGCAAGAAATCGATATTTATCCGATCAATTTTCATCTCGAAAACACAGGCGATAGAGAGCAAGGTAAGCAAGTAATGGCCGACTGAGCAGGGATCTCCGCAAGGCAGATCGGGCACGTCTCCTCCTCCTCCGAAGCTCCTGAAGGGATCAGCCGACAGCGCTCCAATGCCTGGACCATCGACGCAGAGGCGGGCTCAGGCGGCCTCGACAGCAGGCGCGAGATCATCGGTCGGGCAGAGAAGACGCCGATCGCCATGATCGTCGGAAGCTGTCTGCACCGCGCATAGCGACCGTCGCACAGCATCTGACAAGCGAGGCGGCCGAAATCACCCGCGATGGCTTCCCGCGTGGAAGACGGCACTACGTGCCCCGTGCACGCATCCAGCATGGAAGTCATGATTTCCGACGCCTCTCCGAAAGCTCTATCGTAGCAGAAATCTTCACGCCCGGGACACAGGTGCACGCATTGAAACTGCAGAATCCGTTCGAAAGGAGGGTCTACGTAGACACTGCGTCTTACGCCGTGTTCGTCGACATCGTGTATGATGTTGCGAATGTGTAATATGATGCCGAAGGACAAAGAAGACCACGAGGGAATTGCCGGCTGTTCGAGACGAGCAGCTGCCTTGTCATCTGCAAGTACTTTGTAGGCGTAGCGCTCCGGCATGCTTTTCCCTTGGTTTTGTAGAAATTACTTTAGACATATATACCAACTTGGTGGCCGCCGACCTTTATCTATTTATAGCAAAATACTCCAGACCAAATCCTAGTGAACTTGGATTATTTACTCGTCATCTATTAAATAAATAAATTATATGAATCCTCAATATGTTTTGTCACGTGCCAAGTTTTTCTTCATCTTCACCATCATGTGATTCTTTCTCTTCTCTCCATCAAATTTTTAATTAACGTATCTAATTAATACATCTAAAATGGCCTATTACTAAACTTCCAATTAGTGTATTTAAATTCTCCATTAAATTTTTAATTAACGTATCTAATTAATACATTTAAAATGGTCTACTACTAAACTTCTAATTAATGTATTTAAATTCTCCATTAAATTTTTAATTAACGTATCTAATTAATACATCTAAAATGGCTTATTATTAAACTTCCAATTAATGTATTTAAATAGTTCCTATCAAGTTTTTCTTCACCTTCACCACCATGTGATTCTTCCCCTTCTCTTCATCAAATTTTTAATTAACGTATCTAATTAATACATTTAAAATGGTCTACTACTAAACTTCTAATTAATGTATTTAAATTCTCCATTAAATTTTTAATTAACGTATCTAATTAATACATCTAAAATAACCCACTACTAAACTTTCAATTAATGTATTTAAATATTCCCCCTGTCATTTATAATTCTCACCATTTTATTTCTAATTAATTTATTACTATCCTTTACTTTTCCTCCACAAGACTTCTAATTAATCCATCTTCGTCAAGTTTAATTTGTTTATTTATTTTAATTATTTTGTATGTACAATTTTGAAATTATCAAAATGAAAAGCTCAAATAACAAGTTGGAGGAAACTGTGAGGAAATCAAGAGGAAAAAAAAGAATGCTAAGGTAATATAGAAATTTTTTTTAAAGCAAAGTAGATAGTAATTTTAATTGTTTCATCAGGAAAAATTTAATTACTAACATTATTTTCTATACACACTTTTCAAAATTATGTTCATAAGAAGTTTTAAAATATTGTCTTAAATAACTTGAATGTGTACTCTTATTTGCAGTTTAATTCAATATTCTGATTTCGATGAAGAAGAGAGTGAAGATTTTTCCAGCAAAAGTATCATAAGATCTAATTTCTATAATATTTGAAGGATATGTGTAAGAAACTTATTTTATTTGAATTTTATAGCATGAAGTTTATAGTATGAATTTTAGAATTTGGTAAAATTCTAAAGTTTCTAGACACAATTTATTGAAGAATAGTGATGTTTTGGAGTCATATAACTTTCATTCCAAATTTTATAATTTAGAAAAATTAGTATTTAGGATTCTAAATTTTATTTTATTTTTTAAAATTTTAAATTTGGGATTTTATTATCTACCAGCCGTATCGCGCGGGTTTCTGTACTAGTTCATTATGATATCTCATTTTTAAAATTTTTTTTTATTCGTTTAAGATGTAGTTTATATGACAAATTATATAACTATTTTACCTACCAAAGCAGAAAAAATCATACTAAACTTGGCAGTTTTAGCCGAGACATGCAGAACTGGCGACTTTAGATAAATCCTATTTCACCTTTTCTATCTCTAAGATTACACCAATACGTATAATTCTTCATCTCGGGGTAGTTCCAATCTCTCTAGAATTTTTTTTTTCCTCCAAAAGTTGGGATTGGCCTCAATTACTAAATTAAAAAAAAATTGCAGCCTTAATTAGCACTAATATAGAAAAACCGCTAACTAAAATTCATAAACAAAAAACAAATATATCGGACAAATATATGCTAAAGATATTGTTTTTTTTTTTTTTTGGTTTGGTCCATATGCGGTGTCTATGAAATAATAGATAGGATTTCAAACAAAATTGCTTCGGTGGATTCCAATTTAAGTTGGACTCGGATTGAGTCATTATTGCTGAGAACTACTCCTAATTAAACTTGGAGCTTAATTAGGATTGGATTCGGTTGACTTGTTGACCAGCTAATGCATGTACACACATGCATGTACGGATGTCTAAGGGGTGCCCGTATTTAAAAAATTAAATAGCGTCTTCATCGGCTAATTAATTCACAGTGGCGGGGGCCGTGCGAAGGCAGAAGAGGGGAAGGCCAATTAGTTAGCATCAGGTGCANATAAAAGTCGATTCAAATAAAGATTTATTTTATTTGCTTCGCCCATCCCACGATAGATAGAGAGGTTTTTTTTTTTTTCTAACGAAAAGATCTTAGAGCCCACGGTTTCATGACCTCGTTCAACTTAGGACCTTTCTTCATAGTTGTGTGAATCAACTAGGATTCGAACTTAGGTCTTGAGTACCAACCACCACGCCCTTGCCACTTGCTCTAGAAACGATCAGTAATAAACCAAGGTTGTTGGCCTAGTTTGGAGGACGAAAAGGGGGAGGGATTTTGAGGCGAAAAAGTTAACCCCGTGACAAGTGGTATCAGAGCTATGTTGAGATCTTTTGGGATGAAAGTTTGGCCGAAAGGTGCAACATTGGCGGCGAAGTTGGAGTGAGCAGAGTCACTCTGACGAAAGGACTTGGAGCCGGCAATGCATTGGTACAATACCTCGCTTGTGAGAGATGCGGAGTTGAGTTATGCTGGATATTGGTGCTACCCACTAATTCTTTGCGACGGGTGAAGTCGGGTGGTTCGGACTTACACTACGCATGGATGAGAGTCAGATAACAGCGAGGAGCTCGGAGGCCCAGTCTATTGCGGGTCTTGCGAGGGAGGTGCCTGTTGGTGTGGACTCGTGGTGGGAGGAAAGCCAAGTTCATGTCGGTTCTCAGTGTATGTCCGTATGGCAGACCAAAGCAGCGTGCTCGGCGACCTTGCATGCTACGGTAATGAAGTCGGCGGCAGAGTGGCAGTTCTCGACCAATTGCTTGAATGGTTTGGATTCATCGTAGCAACAACATAAAAAATTTTGGTCAGAATTTTTTATGCTTTTCTAATTTGGTTCTCGCAATTTTACGAAAATGTTTTTTTGGTTATTCCTGAAGTTTTTGTTGGAACAAGAAATGTAAAGTTTATCATAAAATTTTTGATTTTTTTTAAGAAGATATAAGACATAAACTCGCACTTAGTTTCTTTATATAGTGAAATACATTTCTCTCGATCTTTCCGTGAACTCAGTCAATTGTCGAACTATATAAATCTTAATTTTTTTTTCTTTCTACATTTATTGTTTTTATAGTTTTTTTTTATTTTTCGTATATTTTTATTGAAAACGCATAACGGGCGGTCTATCAAATTTTCAACGGTATAGGACTTCACCAGTGATTTTATATCCAATTCATGAACGGTTCAGCTATTTCTGGTGGTCGGTGAGATCTCCTATCGCAACATTGGTGGGAAACGGGAATTTGCCAGATCCTCTTCTCCGTCTTGAGACCATCGGAACCTCCTCCCTGACTCCGCCGATCAAGAAGCGCAAGTTAAAAACAAGAACGTGAGCCTTTATCGATCATACATAAGATGTTAAACCGAAAACATAAAACATTCTCCAACAGGTACTCTATATAGAGCACAGATAAAAGAAAAGATGACGTCCAGTGCAGCTCGTCCCAAGTCCTCCTACTCCTCGCCGGCTCTATTCAGCAACCTCACATTCTCATCGCCGGCACTCTCGAAGAAAGCCTAAGGCCATATTTGGCCCAAAGCGTGTGACTAACAGGACGGATACTTAATTGGACATAAATATATATAGAGTCCGGCTGGGATACTATCGATAGCACTAAGGTCTTGGTTCTGTCGATATTTCCACCGTTAGATTTAACGCTTTCATTATTTTTACCCGTTAGTAATGGGACGGATCCAAATAATTTAAATAAATTAATTTACACAAGAAATTGTTAATATGTTGTTAATATGTTGTTTCAATTAATCTATTTTAGAAATTGGATATCTCAAAATTAAGAAAATACCAAAATTTGAAATTTATGTTTTGCATAAAAATTATTTTTGGCATAAATATATTTTGTACAAAAAAATGAATTCAACATCAATACATCAAAGAAAAAACTTTCCTCAAGAAACGGAAAAGAAATTTTATTTTTCAACATCAAGACATTAAACAAAAGAAATCAAGACTGTGTTGAGATCTCATATTTTGTAGCATTTTCTTTTCGACAATCGTTACTTCATACTAAAAAATGAGCATTACCATCCCGCCGGGCCTCACATCCTCCTGCCCGCCGGGCATTACGTCGTCCTCGCTGACTCTCCGGGCCTCACCTCCTCCTGCCTGCCGGGCATCACATCGTTCTCGTTCTCGCCGACTCTTCTAAAACCTCAAGTTTTTTCTTCTATTTAAGTTCTTTGATTGTAAATTTTGATTAACTATGTTTTTGAATGAAAGTGTTTATTTCCTTTCACTTAATTGTTATAGCAAAGTTTATTAGTGAGCTTTAAATTACTTTAGAAAATCACTTTCATCTACACCCATCCCATCCCTATAGTTCATCGTACCCATCAAAATATTGCTTTCCAAGGGTTGGGCCTCTCCATGGCAGGACATCTGGAAATATTGAATCGAAATCTGAGGGAAAAAGAATTTCTCGTAAGGATAAAAGATTAAAAAATCCATAAAAAAAGAGCATAGTAAATGCGTGCGAACCATCTTGTTCTGGCGTGACATTTGATTCTTGGGGTTGGCGCCGTCTTGGCAAGATAGAGGAAGAGGCGGGACGGTTCAGCTGTTTCTCGTGGTCGGTGAGATCTCCTATTGCAACACTAGTGGGGAACGAAAATTTGCTAGATCCTCTTCTCCGTCTTGAGACCATCGGAACCTCCTCCCTGACTTCGCCGATCGAGAAGCGCAAGTTAAGAACAAGAATGTGAGCCTTCATTGATCATACATGAGATGTTAAACCGAAAACAGGAAACATTCTCCAACAGCTACTCTATATAGAGCACAAATGAAAGAAAAGATGACGTCCAGTGCAGCTCGTCCCAAGTCCTCCTATTCCTCGCCGGCTCTATTCAGCAACCTCACCTTCTCCTGGTCATCGGGAGAGCCTGAGGCCATATTTGCGCTTTGATATCACGCAAGAAGTAGGAGATAAGATAGTCTCCCTCTTTCGCTTACTCAAATAAAGCCCAAAGCGTGCGACTAACAGTGCGGATACTTAATTGGGCATATATATATATATATATATATATATATATATAGAGTCCGGCTGGGATACTATCGATAGCACTAAGATCTTTGTGCTATCGATATTTCCACCGTTAGATTTAACGCTTTCATTATCTTTACCCGTTAGTAATGGACGGGTCCAAATAATTTAAATAAATTAATCTACACAAGAGATTGTTAATATATTGTTAATATGTTGTTTCAATTAATTTATTTTAGAAATTGGATATCTCAAAAGTAAGAAAATACCAAAATTTGAAATTTATGTTTTGCATAAAAATTAATTTTGGCATAAATATGTTTTGTACAAAAAATGAATTCAACATCAATACATCAAAGAAAAAAACTTTCCTCAAGAAACGGAAAAGAAATTATATTTTTCAACATCAAGACATTAAAGAAAAGAAATCAAGACTGTATTGAGATCTCATATTTTGTAGCATTTCTTTTCGACAATCGTTACTTCATACTAAAAAATGAACATGACAAACCCGCCGGGCCTCACATCCTCCTACCCGCCGGGCATTACGTCGTCCTCGCTGACTCTTCGGACCTCACCTCCTCCTGCCTGCCGGGCATCACATCGTTCTCGTTCTCGCTGACTCTTATAAACCTCAAGTTTTTTCTTCTATTTAAGTCCTTTGATTGTAAGCTTTGATTAACTAAGTTTTTGAATGAAAGTGTTTATTTTCTTTCACTTAATTGTTGTAGCAAAGTTTATTAGTGGGCTTTAAATTACTTTAGAAAATCTTTTTCATCTACACTCATCCTATTCCCATAGTTCATCGTACCCATCAATATATTATGTTCCAAGGGTTGGGCCTCTCCATGGCAGGACATCCGGGAATATTGAATCGAAATCTGAGGCGAAAAGAAATTTCCGTAAGAACAAAAGGTTAAAGAATCCATAAAAAAAAAAAAAACAGGAGCATAGCAAACGCGCGCGAACCATCTTGTTCTGGCGTGGCATTTGATTCTTGGGGTTGACGCCGTCTTGGCGAGGTAGAGGAAGAGAAAGGACGGTTTAGCTGTTTTTCGTGGTCGGTGAGATCTCCTATCGCAACATTGGTGGGGAACGAAAATTTGCCAGATCCTCTTCTCCGTCTTGAGACCATCGGAACCTCCTCCCCGACTCCGCCGATCGAGAAGCGCAAGTTAAGCACAAGAACGTGAGCCTTCATCGATCATACATGAAATGTTAAACCGAAAATAAGAAACATTCTCTAATAGGTACTCTATATAGAGCACAGATGAAAGAAAAGATGACGTCCAGTGCAGCTCGTCCCAAGTCCTCCTACTCCTCGCCGGCTCTCCCAAAGAGAGCCTAAGGCCATATTTGCACTTTGATATCACACAAGAAGTAGGAGATGAGAGAGTCTCCCTCTTTCGCTTACTCAAATAAAGCCCAAAACGTGTGACTAACAGGGCGGATACTTAATTGGGCATAAATATATATAGAGTCCGGCTGGGATACTATCGATAGCACTAAGGTCTTGCTGCTATCGATATTTCTACCGTTAGATTTAACATTTTCATTATTTTTACCCGTTAGTAATGGGACGGATCCAAATAATTTAAATAAATTAATCTACACAAGAGATTGTTAATATGTTGTTAATATGTTGTTTCAATTAATCTATTTCAGAAATTTGATATCTCAAAATTAAGAAAATACCAAAATTTGAAATTTATGTTTTGCATAAAAATTATTTTTGGCATAAATATATTTTGTACAAAAAAATGAATTCAACATCAATACATCAAAGAAAAAACTTTCCTCAAGAAACGGAAAAGAAATTTTATTTTTCAACATCAAGACATTAAAGAAAAGAAATCAAGACTGTATTGAGATCTCATATTTTATAGCATTTTCTTTTTGACAATCGTTACTTCATACTAAAAAATGAACATGACCATCCCGCCGGGCCTCACATCCTCCTGCCCGCCGGGCATTACGTCGTCCTCGCTGACTCTCCGGGCCTCACCTCCTCCTGCCTGTCGAGAATCACATCGTTCTCGTTCTCGCTGACTCTTCTAAAACCTCAAGGTTTTTATTCTATTTAAGTACTTTGATTGTGAGCTTTGATTAACTAAGTTTTTGAATGAAAGTGTTTATTTCCTTCCACTTAATTGTTATAGCAAAGCTTATTAGAGAGCTTTAAATTACTTTAGAAAATCCCTTTCATCTACACCCATCACATCCCCATAGTTCATCGTACCCATCAATATATTGCTTTCCAAGGGTTGGGCCTCTCCATGGCGGGACATCAGGGAACATTAAATTGAAATCTGAGGGGAAAAGAAATTCTCGTAAGGAAAAATGGTTAAAGAATCCATAAAAAAAGAAGAGAATAGTAAACGCGCGCGAGCCATCTTGTTCTGGCGTGACATTTGATTCTTGGGGTTGGCGCCGTCTTGGCGAGGTAGAGGAAGAGGCAGGACTGTTCAGCTGTTTCTCGTGGTCGGTGAGATCTCCTATCGCAACATTGATCGGGAACGAAAATTTGCCAGATCCTCTTCTCCATCTTGAGATCATCGGAACCTCCTCCCTGACTCCGCCGATCGAGATGCGCAAGTTAAGAACAAGAACGTGAGCCTTCATCGATCATACATGAGATGTTAAACCGAAAATAGGAAACATTCTCCAACAGGTACTCTATATAAAGCACAGATGAAAGAAAAGATGACGTCCAGTGCAGCTCATCCCAAGTCCTCCTACTCCTCGCCGGCTCTATTCAGCAACCTCACCTTCTCCTGACCTTCGGGAGAGCCTGAGGTCATATTTGCACTTTGATATCACGCAAGAAGTAGGAGATGAGATAGTTTTTCTCTTTCGCTCACTCAAATAAAGCCCAAAGCGTGCGACTAACAGGGCGGATACTTAATTGGGTATATATATATATAGAATCCGGCTGGGATACTATCGATAGCACTAAGGTCTTTGTACTATCGATATTTTCACCATTAGATTTAACGCTTTCATTATCTTTACCCGTTAGTAATGGGACGGATCCAAATAATTTAAATAAATTAATCTACACAAGAGATTGTTAATATATTATTAATATGTTGTTTCAATTAATCTATTTTAGAAATTGGATATCTCAAAAGTAAGAAAATATCAAAATTTGAAATTTATGTTTTGCATAAAAATTATTTTTGCCATAAATATGTTTTGTACAAAAAAATGAATTCAACATCAATACATCAAAGAAAAAACTTTCCTCAAGAAACGGAAAAGAAATTTTATTTTTCAACATCAAGACATTAAAGAAAAGAAATCAAGACTGTATTGAGATCTCATATTTTGTAGCATTTTTTTTTCGACAATCGTTACTTCATACTAAAAAGTGAACATGACCATCCCGCCGGGCCTCACCTCCTCCTGTCCGCCGGGTCCTCGCTGACTCTCCGAGCCTCACCTCCTCTTGCCTGCCGGGCATCACATCGTTCTCATTCTCGCTGACTCTTCTAAAACCTCAAGTTTTTCTTCTATTTAAGTTCTTTGATTGTAAATTTTGATTAACTATGTTTTTGAATGAAAGTGTTTATTTCCTTTCACTTAATTGTTGTAGCAAAGTTTATTAGTGGGCTTTAAATTACTTTAGAAAATCTTTTTCATCTACACTCATCCTATTCCCATAGTTCATCGTACCCATCAATATATTGTTTTCCAAGGGTTGGGCCTCTCCATGGCGGGACATCCGGGAATATTGAATCGAAATCTGCGGGAAAAAGAATTTCTCGTAAAAACAAAAGGTTAAAGAATCCATAAAAAAAGAAGAGAATAGTAAACGCGCGCGAGCCATCTTGTTCTGGCGTGACATTTGATTCTTGGGGTTGGCGCCGTCTTGGCGAGGTAGAGGAGAGGCAGGACGGTTCAGCTGTTTCTCGTGGTCGGTGAGATCTCCTATCGCAACATTGGTGGGGAACGGAAATTTACCAGATCCTTTTCTCCGTCTTGAGACCATCGGAACCTCCTCCCCGACTCCGCCGATCGAGAAGCGCAAGTTAAGAACAAGAACGTGAGCCTTCATCGATCATACATGAGATGTTAAACCGAAAATAGGAAACATTCTCCAACAGGTACTCTATATAGATCACAGATAAAAGAAAAGATGACGTCCAGTGCCGCTCGTCCCAATTCCTCCTACTCCTCGCCGGCTCTCCCAAAGAGAGCCTAAGGCCATATTTGCACTTTGATATCACACAAGAAGTAGGAGATGAGAGAGTCTCCCTCTTTCGCTTACTCAAATAAAGCCCAAAGCGTGCGACTAACAGGGCGGATACTTAATTGGGCATATATATATATATAGAGTACAGCTGGGAGACTATCGATAGCACTAAGGTCTTGCTGCTATCGATATTTCTACCGTTAGATTTAACATTTTCATTATTTTTACCCGTTAGTAATGGGACGGATCCAAATAATTTAAATAAATTAATCTACACAAGAGATTGTTAATATATTGTTAATATGTTGTTTCAATTAATCTATTTTAGAAATTGGATATCTCAAAAGTAAGAAAATATCAAAATTTGAAATTTATGTTTTGCATAAAAATTATTTTTGCCATAAATATGTTTTGTACAAAAAAATGAATTCAACATCAATACATCAAAGAAAAAAACTTTCCTCAAGAAACGGAAAAAAAATTTTATTTTTCAACATCAAGACATTAAAGAAAAAAAAAATCAAGACTGTATTGAGATCTCATATTTTGTAGCATTTTCTTTTCGACAATCGTTACTTAATGCTAAAAAATGAACATGACCAATCCGCCGGGCCTCACATCCTCCTGCCCGCTAGGCATTACGTCGTTCTCGCTGACTCTCCGGGCCTCACCTCCTCCTGCCTGCCGGGCATACATCGTTCTCGTTCTCGCTGACTCTTTTAAAACCTCAACTTTTTTCTTCTATTCAAGTCCTTTGATTGTAAGCTTTGATTAATTATGTTTTTGAATAAAAGTGTTTATTTTCTTTCACTTAATTGTTGTAGCAAAGTTTAGTAGTGAGCTTTAAATTACTTTAGAAAATCTTTTTCATCTACACCCATCCAATCCCCATAGTTCATTGTACCCATCAATATATTGATTTCCTCGGGTTGGGCCTCTCCATGGCGGGACATTTCGGAATATTGAATCGAAATCTGAGAGAAAAAGAAATTCTCGTAAGAATAAAAGGTTAAAGAATCCATAAAAAAAAAGTGCATAGTAAATGCGCGCGAACCATCTTGTTCTGGCGTGACATTTGATTTTTGAGGTTGGCGCCGTCTTGGCGAGGTAGAGGAAGATGCAGGACGGTTCAGCTGTTTCTCGTGGTCGGTGAGATCTCCTATAGCAAAATTGGTGGGGAACGAGAATTTGTCAGATCCTCTTCTCCATCTTGAGACCATTGGAACCTCCTCCCTAACTCCGCCGATCGAGATGCGCAAGTTAAGAACAAGAACGTGAGCCTTCATCGATCATACATGAGATGTTAAACCGAAAACAGGAAACATTCTCCAACAGGTACTCTATATAGAGCACAGATGAAAGAAAAGATGACGTCCAGTGCAGCTCGTCCCAAGTCCTCCTACTCCTCGCCGGCTCTATTAAGCAACCTCACCTTCTCCTGGCCTTCGGGAGAGCCTGAGGCTATATTTGCACTTTGATATCAGGCAAGAAGTAGGAGATGAGATAGTCTCCCTCTTTCGCTCACTCAAATAAAGCCCAAAGCGTGCGACTAATAGGGCGGATACTTAATTGGGCATATATATATAGAGTCCGGCTGGGATACTATCGATAGCACTAAGGTCTTGGTACTATCGATATTTCCACCGTTAGATTTAACGCATTCATTATTTTTACCCGTTAGTAATGGGACAGATCCAAATCATTTAAATAAATTAATCTACACAAGAGATTGTTAATATGTTGTTAATATGTTGTTTCAATTAATCTATTTTAGAAATTGGATATCTCAAAAGTAAGAAAATACCAAAATTTGAAATTTATGTTTTGCATAAAAATTATTTTTGCCATAAATATGTTTTGTACAAAAAAATGAATTCAACATCAATACATCAAAGAAAAAAACTTTCCTCAAGAAACGGAAAAGAAAATTTTATTTTTCAACATCAAGACATTAAAGAAAAAAAATCAAGACTGTATTGAGATCTCATATTTTGTAGAATTTTCTTTTCGACAATCGTTACTTCATACTAAAAAATGAACATGACCAACCCGCCAGGCCTCACATCCTCCTGCCCGCCGGGCATTACGTCGTCCTCGCTGACTCTCCGGGCCTCACCTCCTCCTGCCTGCCGGGCATCACATCGTTCTCGTTCTCGCTGACTCTTCTAAAACCTCAAGTTTTTTATTCTATTCAAGTCCTTTGATTGTAAGCTTTGATTAACTAAGTTTTTGAATGAAAGTGTTTATTTTCTTTTACTTAATTGTTGTAGCAAAGTTTATTAGTGAGCTTTAAATTACTTTAGAAAATTTCTTTCATCTACACCTATCCCATCCCCATAGTTCATCGTACCCATCAATATATTGATTTCCACGGGTTGGGCCTCTCCATGGCGGGACATCCCGGAATATTGAATCGAAATCTGAAAGAAAAAGAAATTCTTGTAAGAATAAAAGGTTAAAGAATTCATAAAAAAAAAGAGCATAATAAACGCGCGCGAACCATCTTGTTCTGTCGTGACATTTGATTCTTTGGATTGGCGTCGTCTTGGCGAGGTAGAGGAGGAGGCAGGACGGTTCAGCTGTTTTTCGTGGTCGGTGAGATCTCCTATCGCAACATTGGTGGGGAACGAGAATTTGCCAGATCCTCTTCTCTGTCTTGAGACCATCGGAACCTCCTCCCTGACTCCGCCGATCGAGATGCGCAAGTTAAGAACAAGAACGTGAGCCTTCATCGATCATACATGAGATGTTAAACCGAAAACAGGAAACATTTTCCAACTGGTACTCTATATAGAGCACAGATGAAAGAAAAGATGACGTCCAGTGCAGCTCGTCCCAAGTCCTCCTACTCCTCGCCGGCTCTTTTCAGCAACCTCGTATTCTCCTGGCCTTCGGGGAGAATACTCAAAGCGTGCGACTAACAGGGCGAATACTTAATTGGGGATATATATATATAGAGTCTGTTTGGGATACTATCGATCACACTAAGGTCTTGGTACTAACGATATTTCCACCGTTAGATTTAACGCTTTCATTATTTTTACCCGTTAGTAATGGGACGGATCCAAATAATTTAAATAAATTAATCTACACAAGAGATTGTTAATATATTGTTAATATGTTGTTTCAATTAATCTATTTTAGAAATTGGATATCTCAAAATTAAGAAAATACCAAAATTTGAAATTTATGTTTTGCATAAAAATTATTTTTGGCATAAATATATTTTGTACAAAAAAATGAATTCAACATCAATACATCAAAGAAAAAACTTTCCTCAAGAAACGGAAAAGAAATTTTATTTTTCAACATCAAGACATTAAAGAAAAGAAATCAAGACTGTATTGAGATCTCATATTTTGTAGCATTTTTTTTTCGACAATCGTTACTTCATACTAAAAAGTGAACATGACCATCCCGCCGGGCCTCACCTCCTCCTGTCCGCCGGGTCCTCGCTGACTCTCCGGGCCTCACCTCCTCTTGCCTGCCGGGCATCACATCGTTCTCATTCTCGCTGACTCTTCTAAAACCTCAAGTTTTTCTTCTATTTAAGTTCTTTGATTGTAAATTTTGATTAACTATGTTTTTGAATGAAAGTGTTTATTTCCTTTCACTTAATTGTTGTAGCAAAGTTTATTAGTGGGCTTTAAATTACTTTAGAAAATCTTTTTCATCTACACTCATCCTATTCCCATAGTTCATCGTACCCATCAATATATTGTTTTCCAAGGGTTGGGCCTCTCCATGGCGGGACATCCGGGAATATTGAATCGAAATCTGCGGGAAAAAGAATTTCTCGTAAAAACAAAAGGTTAAAGAATCCATAAAAAAAGAAGAGAATAGTAAACGCGCGCGAGCCATCTTGTTCTGGCGTGACATTTGATTCTTGGGGTTGGCGCCGTCTTGGCGAGGTAGAGGAGAGGCAGGACGGTTCAGCTGTTTCTCGTGGTCGGTGAGATCTCCTATCGCAACATTGGTGGGGAACGGGAATTTACCAGATCCTTTTCTCCGTCTTGAGACCATCGGAACCTCCTCCCCGACTCCGCCGATCGAGAAGCGCAAGTTAAGAACAAGAACGTGAGCCTTCATCGATCATACATGAGATGTTAAACCGAAAATAGGAAACATTCTCCAACAGGTACTCTATATAGATCACAGATAAAAGAAAAGATGACGTCCAGTGCCGCTCGTCCCAATTCCTCCTACTCCTCGCCGGCTCTCCCAAAGAGAGCCTAAGGCCATATTTGCACTTTGATATCACACAAGAAGTAGGAGATGAGAGAGTCTCCCTCTTTCGCTTACTCAAATAAAGCCCAAAGCGTGCGACTAACAGGGCGGATACTTAATTGGGCATATATATATATATAGAGTACAGCTGGGAGACTATCGATAGCACTAAGGTCTTGCTGCTATCGATATTTCTACCGTTAGATTTAACATTTTCATTATTTTTACCCGTTAGTAATGGGACGGATCCAAATAATTTAAATAAATTAATCTACACAAGAGATTGTTAATATATTGTTAATATATTGTTTTTCAATTAATCTTTTAGTAAATTGATATCTGCAAATTAAGAAATACCAAATTTTGAAATTTATGTTTTGCATAAAAAATTATTTTGGCATAAATATATTTTTGTACAAAAAAATGAAATCAACATCAATGACATCAAAGAAAAAATTCCTAAGAAACGGAAACAAATTATTATTTTCACAACATCAAGACATTAAGAAGAAGAAATCAAGACTGTATTTGAATCTCATATTTGTAGCATTTTTTTTTCGACAATGCGTTACTTCATACTAAAAAAGTGAAGCAGTGACCATCCCGCGGCCCTCACCTCTCTGCGCCCGTCTCGCTTGACTCTCCGGCCATCACCTCCTCTTGCTGCCGGGGGCATCATCATCGTTCCTCATTTCGGCTGACTCTTACTAAACCTCAGTTTTCTATGCTATTTAAGTTCTTTGTTGTAAATTTTTGATTAACTAGTTTTTGAATGAAAGTGTTTTATTTCCTTCATTAATTGTTGATAGCAAAGTTTAATTAGTGGGCCTTTAATTATTTAGAAAATTTTTTTCATATCTACCACTGCATCCTAGTTCCCATAGTTCATCGTAACCGCATACAATATATTATGTTCGCAAGGGTTGGCCTCCATATGGCGGACATTCGGGAATCAAGGCGGAAATCTGCGCGGAAAAAGAATTTCTCGTGAAAAAACAAAGGTTAAAGAATCGCAATAAAAAAAAGAAGAGATATATAAACGGGCGCGCAGGACCATGCTTGATTCTGGCGTGACTTGATTCTTGGATTGAGGCCGTCCTTGGCGAGGTAGGAGACAGGAAACCACATGTTCAGACGGACAGAGTCTCCCTGTATTGGCACGGCGTCGATCAATTGATACAGTACAACGAAGGATACAACCCAACCGATGAATAAAAGCTAATATACTTCATGAACATTACGAATTCAATCAAGTTTTACATTCATCGTTAAACAGAAAAAATCAAAAATCTTTGAAAGCTGTTTCTAAACGAAAGCCTTATTGGGCTTGTTAAAACGCTACCACGAGGGAAAGAACTCTTTTATTTACAAAATCCAGAAATCACCTTTTTCAAATGCAAATAACTGAACACATAATACAACTAAACATATATCAACAGAAATACAAGGATAATAACTAAAATCGAAATAATTGGATCGGAAGCTCTATCGAGCACCACGAGTAGCCTCACGTCTCGTCCACTTATCATCGCCGCGATTCCTGAAAGAATGGTGGGAGGTGAGAACATTAAATTCATGTCTACCCCTGCCATGGGTACCGCAAGCCGAAGAAGCGAGGATTACATAACCGGATCAGGAAGAGATAACTAACATATGTGGTAAGTAAAATACAGTAGAAAGATAATGAACAATGAGAGAGATATATTATATGAAACACAACTAACGCTACTGTGAATGTACAACTGCAATCAACAAGGATATCAAAACTATAGACAAGACAACTAAAGAAAGAACTAGAAGTATTACTATCAACAACTCGCTAACTATAGCTATATGCGTCAACACGATTGACGAGATCCAAAGGTACGCAATACTAAACCGCGTTTCGTCTAAACCCAAGGCATAAACGCCATACCTGCTCACACCACCTGCATTAACCCTAGCAAAAGAGAACCACGCTGGGCTCACTGGTCGATTAGCGACACTTTTCCGAAAAGAACCGCCCCTGCGGGGATCAACCCGACTGGTTACCGTAGAAATTGCACTTGAGCTGTGACGATCAATGCTGATATGATCACATAAGCCAACCGTCGCAATGCAAGTTCCGAACAAATCAGGCCTCTCTGGCATACCGACGCTGGTAGGTCATCAAGTAACAACGTTGAACCTGACCGAGATAGGTCAATGTATGAAATAAGAACGACCAAAACAGGTCAACGATGCAAATAGAGACCGACCAACCAGTCACAATATATTAGTATCGATAGCCTATCTACTCACGCCTATACAGGATATCACACATAAACAACCAGCAGAGTAAATCAGATAGTTTATGTAGATACTGCTCTGTCAAACTAAAATACGAACCAAGAACGCGAACGATAGTCACAGAGTGTTTATATAGCCAGAACTACTACCGTCAGCTACAGCCGACAATCTACCTACCTCTCAGGTCACGACCTCAAGAGTCATCGAACGACAGACTAAGAAACAGACCGAAACAATACATAATCAACAACGCGACAATTCCAGGTCACGAAAGAATACCGAGAACCGACCAAATCAGTTCCGGAAAAAGTACGAGAACGACAATCAGGTCCACGGGATAGTCACAATGTGATAAACTATCTACTTCTACGCATGATACTAAGCATAGAAGAACATATGATAGAGTATAAATAGAAACAACGGGGATGCAAGCTCAATACTATTATTAAATATACTATATAAATGCCCAGATAATAAGAGAGAACCAGAGTAGGAAACGCTATCTACCGAGGAACCACTTACGACGTCGATCGAAGTACCACCTCGTACAAATGCTGCGCCTGTTCTCCTGACGAAAAAGATCAAGCCCACACATAAGGTAAGTCCACCGGGTTAGGTCTCACACAACTAATAATCACTAGATCCACAACTACAGCAAAACCATGGAGATCGGTTTCAAACGATCGCCGTATAACGCCGAAGTCCCATAATCGCACGGGGACCCGCCGGGAGCCACGAACTGTCCCAGAACATACCGACTTGAGCTATGATCACCTGCTGGCACTAAACATAAATAATCGTGGCATCATGCCAGCAAACACCACTTACTCACCGTCGAAACACACTATCGTCGGATAATTCGTTTCGAGTCGCGGTTCCGAATGTCTAATTCGACACCGGAAGCTACCGTCGCTCACAGGAACGCTCATTTTTCGAACCTTCAAAATGATGCGAGTCAGCCAACAAGGCTCAGCGACTACACAATTCTCACGAAAGCACTATCGGAAGGAATCGAACCGATCTCGCGTTCCGTCGGATTTTGGCCGAGAAAACGCGTCGAAAATCTCTTTCCGACCATTGCAAAGGCCTTTTTCTTGGCTTGGACGATCAGTCCAGAGGTTACCCTTAGCCTAACTGCTGCCACAGCAGCCAAGACAGATCAAACTTGCACATAAAGCCCTTCGCAACTGCTCGAAAATCAACATTATTCTTATGTGAGTTCAAGGCTTTATTGTCCGATCGACGACAAACGAGGCAGTCAATCGAACCAAGCGAAGACAACCGCTGACAGGCTTCGCATGCCGAGAGCGTGCCTCGCCTGTTCGGAGCACCTGCCGCCCTGTGGCAGTGCGCAAAGGTGCGAGAAATGCGATAATTGGCGCGCACTCAGCGCATAAGATCGCCTCTAATTGCGTAACTAGGCACGTTGACATCCTGTCGGAAGGTAGTACGATCGTCCACGCCCCAGCGATGCTGAGATATCCGTCTCACTTCCTCGGATGTCAAGTATCCTCGGATCCACCAGAAGAGGTGACAGGAACTCTAAACTACCAGTGCTGTCAACGTAAAAGTGCTTACACGGACCAGTGGGAGAGCTAGGGGCTCGTCGCCGGCGGTCGGGCGTGCGCTCGCGCCAGTGATGGACGCAAGTTGGGGATCCGGGGAAGGTGGCGGCCGCAGGCGGAGTGGCCGGTGCGCGCGCAAGCGCAGTTCAAAGCCGCCGAGTTCCTCTCGGGTTCGAGCTTGCCCCGGCGGGCGCGGCGGCGGAGGGGTCGGGGCGGGCAAGATCGCCGGTGCCCGAGACCAAGGGAAGGGGTGCTCACCTCAGAGGCAACGCGGCGCTCGGAGTGTGCGCGGCCCCAAGGTTCGCTGCCGCCAGGACCCGAGCAGCGGCGGAGAACCTTGGCGCGGGCAGCGGCCGCGCGGGGACGCCCGGGACCGGGCGTCGGTGTTGCTGAGGTCCGCGGGTCGACAGGCGGGCATTGGACCGTAAGGGGAAGTGCGGATCCCAAGTCCCGCAACCTTGAGCCGGCCTATGTTCGGGTCTGGGCTGACCGGGGCTGCCGCGCAGCTTCCTCTGGCGGCATCCGGCGACGTCAGGGGTGGCGCGGAGCTAGAGGAAGGAGACGCCTGAGGTGGAAGGAAGGCGAGGATTCACTTCCAGAGGCGGGCGGAACCTCTCACCACTCCCTCGGTCTAGAATGGATGGGGGAGGTTGGACGAGGAGAGGAAGAAGGCTGGCTGCAGCGGTTTCCCGGGCCGCGGGGCCTGCTCGGCGGCGGCCGCAACGCGAGCCGGCAGGGGCAGGAGGCAAGAACGTGCTGGGTGTGCGGTTAGGTTAAGCTTAGGATATCTAGGGCTGGATCTCAAAAAACACCCTAGAAACAATAAAGTAGAGGCGCAAAAATTGCAAGAAAAGTCCACTAGAACTTACTATTAAGCTAAAATCCATCCCAGCCTGAGTAACAAATGCGTGAATATCCCCTTCTCCGTGCGATCTCCACACAAAACGTACAAAATCTCGCGACTTACGCAAAAATACCAATTTGCCTCGACCGACCTCTCCTCGATCAACGTACGACTCTCGCAATCCGTCGATCGGATTTGCGAACGGATCGTTACCAGTGCGATCTAGCACCTCGGGACAACAAAGAGCCACGATTTCGTTTCACCTCAAACGGTCGCGGAATTTTGCGACGGAAACCACTCTCTTCTCCAAAAGGCCAAATATCATCGACAATACATATAAAACGACTTTTATTCCGGATTTTTTCTCGAAACCGATGCGTTCAAATACTCAAATCCTCAAGCACGCCAGTAGTCCAGAACAACTGAACCGTCGAAAACGAGCTATTGTGACTGATATGAACGGAGTCCGATACACGTGAAAGCCAACTTTACTGTCCGTGCTTCAACGCGAAAACCGGAGTTACTATTCCTTAAGGAAAACTAATAATCGCGTAACTTTCTTCCGTTTTAGCTCCAATTTTCTACTGAAACTTTGACGAATGCTTTATGTAATTAAAATTACACCACATAAACATCGTCAAGCAGGAAGTTTAGTGGCACTGTCAAAAATCTCCAGTCCTTACATGTATATATATATATATATATATATATATATATATATATATATATATATATATATATATATATATATATATTATCTCTATTCTATATCTACACTATATATAAATTTATCAGAAAAATATTTAATGTATATCTATATCTATACTATATATAAATTTTATAAAATAAAAAAAAAACTATATAATTATTGTTGACAAAATATGGTAGGTATTTTCTAATAGTATATAATAAATAAATTTACTTTTTAAAAAATTGTAAATTTTTTAATAAATATGATGTACAATTTCATATTAATTTAAAATAATTATTAAATAATTAATTGTTACGTGCATTTGTACGTACATTCAACTAGTCTATCTATACTATATATAAAAGTACGTATTTCAAATTTCGGTCTGTCGACAGACCCATTTTTTGGCGGGACTTAGAAAAAAAATTAATTTCTATTTCCTTACGTAAAATAAATAATACGTAAAATAAATAATAGAATGTGGTGCAAGAGAAAAATGCGAGAGCTAGAAAACAGAAGAGAATTCCGAGACTAGGAGAGGAAGCTACTTCAGCTTCTAAGTTGGATCATGTACCCAAGGAGGGAAAGCCGAAAGCACTGTCGGTGTCGATCGACGTCCTGTTTGTGTCACTGGGGGGCGGCCGGGTGTCCAGGGACGAAGCCAGAAATTAAGATTTGGGGGGCCAAGATTTAAATATGATAGGAAAAAGAATCGACCTCGGATAGTAAGAAAAAAAGTTTGTCAGATTCACTAATTAGTTATTACTAGCAACAATAATTAATGACAATATGCTCAAAGAGGAACAAGAACGTAAGAGTTGAAGAGAAATGACCAAAATATTTGAAACAAAATTGAGACATAAATTTTATTAAAAAAATTAATTTGGTCCCCTAAAATTAAAATTTATGATATTTTAATTTTTATTATAAAGGACTTTTATATAATTTTAAAAAAATTTAGGTGGGGGGTCCATGGCCACTGTGGACCCTCAATGGCTCCGCCCCTGCGGGTGTCGGACTACTTTGAGGACACGCTGGCTATCGGCGCCTTCCACGCCATCTGCTCTCCGCCCTCTCCGAGGCAAACTCGGCGCCTGACCCTGGCACTGTTACGAAAGTCGCCCCGTGGAGCACCATCGACCGGCGCTTTGTTACCAGGGTGGTGTTGGAAAACAATAAGAATATTCTGGCAAGTTTAAATTCTAGTTATCCTGTGAGACCCCAGATAGTTCTATATATGAGATATAATAGGGCTAAACTCTTAACCCGGCTTAAGCATTTTGGGTGATGGCAAGGCCCAAGAGGTTAAGAGAGTTAAGCGCGCTAGGACGGGAGTAGTCCTAGGATGGGTGACCCCCTAGGAAGTTGGGGCGTCACAGATGGTATCAGAGCCAATTAACAGTCAGAAATGTGAGATGAGTCTCGGCTGAGCTAGGGTTTGGATGACGGGCTAGCGAGATGAGTCTCACATCGCCTGGTACTTGTGAGTTTGAGCCTGACGATGACATCAGAGCTTAAAGGAGGGGAGATTGTGAGACCCAGATAGTCCTATATATGATATATAATAGGGCTAAACTCTTAACCCGACTTAAGCATTTTTTGTGGTGAGTTAAGCATGTTAGGACGGGAGTAATTCTAGGATGGGTGACCCCTTGGAAAGTTGGGGCGTCATATATCCTTTTAAGAATATATCACAATAATACATGGACTCGATTATCATATTCAACTTATTTTTTTTTTCTATATAATGCGTCGTTCCTATTCATATTCAAATATTATTTGGACAATAATATATACTAACATAATATATAAATATGAACAAAAGTTAGTACAAATAAAATACACAATGCAATTAAAGATTTACATTCGTACTCAAAACTTTGCATAGTTATATTTTATTCAATAAAACTCGATATTCTAATAAATATAAATGTAATTTTATCATGAATTTTATAGTAAAATAAATGAAGCATATAATATAAACCTCTTTATTTTCCTATAATGTATATTATCATCCATCTGAAATTTTATAAATGAAAACGGTGGAATATGGACAAATTTTGTAAGAAACTATATCTGCATCCATAGTTTTTTAACTTTTCATTGAATATGAATTTGGATACGAATATACGTCAAATGCTAAATTTTGACAGTCATATGCACATTCTACCGAATCTGCTGTCGGATTCGATCAGATTTTATCCTAACCACCTTCACCTACAGTGACTAACGGTGCAATTTATCCAAAAGTTAAATGATGCATTTTAAGATGATTGGTCAAATATTTGGGCCTTCCGCTATGTTCGTTTTTTGAAATAAACTCAATTAAAAATATAAAATAACTAGATTAAAATCTTGAAATTTTGTATACCAAGCATCAAGTTTAAAATCTTGAAAATTTGTATACCAAGCATCAAGTCCTTTGCAAACTGTACTAGGTACAATTTCTTTGTAAGAATTAGTATTAATTAACAAGTGTAGTGTTTTTATATACAGTGCAAAATAGTAGTCAAAACAAGGACTTATTAGTAAATCTTGAACAGTAGAGTTTTAGTAGAATAAATCTAAACAATTTATCCACAAGCTTAAGAAATAAAGTCTAAAAACTTGGACCTTAAACTTTTTAACATAGAATAAATCTGAACCATAAACTCTAGAATTTAATATGCATGGTTAGGGATGTAATGTGGGCCGTGCCGGGCCGGCACGGCCCACATTTTCCGGGCCGAAACGGGCCGGGGGGCAGCCCGGCACGGCCCGGCCCCAAAATCGGGCCGTGCCGTGCCGGGCCAAATTTTTTGGAACCCGGCCCAGCACGGGCCCCCGGCCCGGACTGCACGGGCCGTGCCGGGCCGGGCCGGGCTTCGGGCCAGCTCTTTTTTATTTTATTAATTTTATTTAAAAATATTTAAATTTTTTAAAAAATAAAAATAAAAATATTAATTTTTTAAAAAATAATATATCAGTAAAAAAAATTAAAATTTTAAAATATATTTATAAAAATATTAAAATTTTAAATTATTTTAAAATTTTAAATTTTTGGGACCAAAATACCCTCCCAACAGTCAAATTTTTGACTGTTGGGAAGGGCATTTTAGTCCAAGCCCAACTCCCAAAGCCACAACCCAATCTTTGACTATTGGGAGTCCCAAAGCCACAGGCCACAGCCCAACTCATTGGGAGTTGGTGCCTCCCAAAGCATTGGGAGTTGGTGCAGCCTTGTACCCAACTCCCAAGACCCTTCCTGGGCCCGGCTCGGGAGGGCCTGGCCACACGGGCCGGGCCGTGCCGTGCCGGGCCGGGCCTGGGTACCCTCTAGGCCCGGCACGACCCAAGCCTATGTCGTGCCGGGCCGTGCCGGGCCATTGGGCCGCGGGAGCGAAGCCCAGCACGGCCCGATTTAACTGGTCGGGCCGGGCGGCACGGCACGCTACAGTGCCGTGCCGTGCCTGGCCCGGCCCACTCTCGTGCCGGGCCGGATGGGCCGCGGACCGCCCGGCCTGTTTGACACCCCTATGCATGGTAGATTTTAAATTTGGAACGAACAAATATAAATTTTAAAATTTAAATAAATAATTAATAGGCTAAAATATATAAAATTTTCCCATAAATATTCGTTTTTCACTTTTTCTCTATGGCTTTCAAAAAATATATTTCACCCATAAAATTTCAGAAATATTTTTAGAAAATTATGACATTAATGAAAAAAGGCGAAATTATCAAATTATTCTTACCTTTTTTATAAGAAAAAATTAATTTTTTAGTATATTTCTAGCATTTTTAGAATACTTTTTAATATAAATTATAATAATTGGGTGGAATGTGATGACACTTATGGAAAGGGTTAAATATATCAACTTGAAATTTTAAGAGGGTAAAATATAGACTTTTGAAAGGTAGAACGGAAAAGCATAAAAATGATTATTTACAGATAGATTTTCTGTATTTTGGCCTAAAAAATATATAAACAAATAAATTTGGACCACAGAAAATTTAATAGAATTTCATATAGATCGTAAGATTCTGATAGACTAGCTAATTTGTGAACCGTTTAGTATTTCAAAATAATTATTTCTTTTTTTCATATTTCAAAATATATTACATTAAATTTAAAATTTGAAAATACAAACTCAAATATAACATCAAATATTTATATATATTATATAATGTAAAGTCAATTCAAATTCTGGTTGAGTTTCGGTTCAGGTCGGATACTGGGAAAATCCATGCTCGAATCCAAATATGTTGGATTTTCCTTTTTTTTTATATCCATATCCATAACTACATCCGTTAAGCATCAAATTAATCTTCCCTATTCGTTTTTGGATTTGGATAAAATTTCGGGTATCCAGCCATTGACACCCCTAGTTATTGTAGATACACAACATTTTACTTCAATTCACCCCCTTGTGGTTTAGAGCATTTTATTTAGCCACCAATTGTTCCAAACATTTTCACTAAACTACTATAAGATTTTACTTTTATTTTGTCGCAAAAAAAAATTCTGCTAAATAGGGCACTAGTGTGATATTTTAAAAATTTTCAGGTAATAAAATGCAGTTTAAAGGACGGTAAAATGCAAAATGCTATATTATATACTCCTGTAGGTTACAAATAATATCACTTTTCTATCTTGTTTATTATCGGTATGGTACAAAATAATAATAATAAAACCGTACAACTTTTGAACCACGGATGGCAAAGTAAAATATGTTAAATCATATGGGAGTAAATTGAAGTTTACCCAAATTATTCACCAATTGGAACCTCATTAAATTTGGGTCCAAATCCTAAAAATTGACCCGACCCGTACTAATAGGTCGCAGAGCACGGCTCAATTTTTCATTTTGGTCCTTTTTTTGCGCTTAGATCCTTGATCTTTAAACTTGATGCACTGATGACCCCTCATTTTTTACTCCTTTTTTTTACTTTGGTCACTGTGCCCGCATTATATCAAAGCGCAATTTTATCACCTTTAATGTCATGCTCTGTGCTGACGATCATCTTGATCTCGCACACAATATCTACGACCTCTTTTGGAGCATTTGACATTCTTGGCGTCGAGCAGAACATGTAATTAAATATTTTTAGAGACTTAAAAAGTCAGTATCAAAAGTGATCCAGAGTTATCGGATCATGATCATGATCTATATGAGTAAATAAGATCTTAGTGGAGTTGGCGTGGCCTATCCATCAAAATTAAGAAAAATTTAGATGCTTAGGATAAAACAAAAATAAAATATAAATATTAGAAACTAATAGGAAAAAAGGGGTAATATCTAATATACTCTTTAAAATTTCTAAAATATCTTACATACTTTTTTTTTTGGTTTCAAATATATCCATCATATTTTTTTTCCTTATATAAAAATAATTCTACTGTTTATACCCGTTAAGTTATCTCGGGTAAAATCAGAGTTAAATTTCTGCCAGAGTTAAAAAAAATCAATATACCACTTTTGCCATTAACTTAAGGATGAATCAGAAAAATTGGTGATAGTAGAATGTTAAAAGAGCAAAATAGAAATTTCATAAAGAAACAAATGTTCCTAATCGTTCGCTAATAGAATTTATCTCTAAAAATGTATTTAAAATAATTTGAAACATTAATATTAACCTTCTAAGAAGAATAAAAAAAAAAGCCGAAAATTTTTTTCGTGAGTATATAAGCAATTGCGGCTAGAAAAAAAAGAGAGAAAAGATTAGGCGCCAAAGTGAAAATAGAGTAAAGGTTAGGGACCAATGGCTCAATTAAGGCAGTAGCTCCGCTCTTTGTATTTGCCCATCAAACTCTTTAAGGCTTTGTTTGGTTCGGGATTAAGTAAGAACTAGTTATTTCAGAAAATAAGATTAAGTTCAGGATTAAGGTTGGACTAGAGTAATTTTGTGTTTGGTTAAGAATTGGGTATAGTCCAGATATAAATAAAATAGTATTTGATTAGAGTAAGTAGAGTAAGAAGGATAGTGGATAGTTATAAATAAAAAATAATAATATTGCCCTAATTATTATATTTGAATTTAAATTTAAAATTTAAATAATTTAAAATAATAATTTAAAATTTAAATATTAAAATTTAAAATTAAAATATATATTTTTAAATCTCAAATTTAAAAACTTAAAGTTACAAATATAAAATATCAAATTTAAAATTTATATAATTAAAAATAATAAATTTAAATTTTAAATTCTTAAAAATAAAATATTAATTTAAAAATTTTAAAATTTAAAATTTAAAAATTAAAATTTTATATTTATATTTAAAAATAAAATAGGGATGAGATTAACTTAATCCCATCCTTATTTCTGGGTTGGGGTGGACTTGGCTAACCCCATCTTCCAAAATTCTTGTTTGGGGTTAAAGGAGGGGTTGGGGGTTTCAGCGGTTCCGCAAACAGTGAGGTAAAAAGAGAGAGTTAAAAAGAAAAAAAAAAAAAAAAGAAAAAAAAGAAAAAGAAAAAAATTCCATCGTCAAAGAGCCCTCGCGAGCGACGGTTCGGAAGATCAAAAACCCTAATAAGAAGAGCAAGCGAAAGAGCAAGGTGCGATCGCCTCCTCCTCCACTTCTTCTTCTTCTTCTTCATCTCGCCCCTATCCTCGTTTCGTTGTTCGTATTCAATTTCTCATTTGTTTTTAATGTTTTTTTTTCCTTTTTGGTTGCTATTTAAGGATCTAACAAGGGCGAAGCTTCTGCTGCTTCTTCTTCTTCGGTGCCCTCAGCACCTGCTAAGGTGACGACGAAACTCTAAATTTCTATCCTATTAATCGTTTCATTGTTAAAAGATTGGATTTTTGAGTAGGTAAAGTTTGTACATGGAGTCCACTTCAACTATAGGCTATTCTGAAATAGCCTCCTCTCGGAACTTTACTTCGTTTTGATTAAGAACCCATTAACTTTTAATTATTTTGAATTTATTGATTCACATCGAATTTTTCTGAGATTTTATTAAAATTAATAAATTTATATATATATATATATATATATATATATATATATATATATATATATATATATATATATATATATATNAATTATACAAATAAAATATTTTTTATTCCCCATAATAATCTAATTCATGTTCAAACACAAATTATTCTAGTTCCTATTTATTTTAAAAGTTATGCTTAATAAACAAAAATTATTTATTCCTGGCGAAATGGTATCTTACAGTGTTGTAGGAAAAAAAAATAAAAATAATTGTTACTGTAAATAGTTTGAGCCTTAGTAATTTTTACTGTAAACAAATTCGAATCATAAAACTTACCCAAAACAAAAAGGTCCTAAGCAAATAGATCCGGCTGGTTAACTATTTACTCGTAAAAAAACCCGACCCGTTATGGGCTCGACGCATCGCCAAAGGGTGTGTTTGGTTCCGCGTAAAACTACCCCGAAATTTTTTTCGGTTGAAAACTAGAATTCCGGTATTTTTTTGCTCGTAAAATAATTTTTTCGGAAAATTTTGTTTACAGATTTTGTGGAAAAGAAAGGTTTTCGTTTTCCGCTCGAACCGAGCGGAAAACGAAAACCTCGCCAAAAAATCGCGGCGTTGGGAGGGAAGCGGGCATGCTGTCCACGAGGTGCACTCCACCTCGTGGATCACGAGGTGGACCTCTCTCTCCCCCACCGGCGAAAAACTGCGGCGTTGGGGGTGAAGCGGGCATGCGCTCCACCTCATGGACCGCGAGAGAGAGGTCTACGGTGGACCTCTATCCCCCCACTTTTTTCTATATATATATATATATATATATATATATATATATATTAAAGATAGTATTTTATTTTTAATATAAATATAATATTATATAATATTTTATTTATAAATATAAACTATAATACTAAAATATATGTAATATGATAATTATTGTATATCAATAATATATAATATATAGAATAAGAGAAAATATATATAATAGTTTTCTATTTATAATTTTTTCTTTTTTTTCTTTCAACCAAACAACCATAACGAAAAACTACTTTTTTTTTCCTAGAAACCAAACACTAGAGAGCGTAAAATTTATTTTCCTCCGAAATTTTTTTTTCCATCGAAATATTTTTTTCATAGTTTTACATGGAACCAAACACACTCTAATCGAATTCGATCGTCTCATAGCGTGAACCCTAGGCATCGCAATCCCGATCTCTCCTCGTATCTTCGCCCTAAATTATCCGAGTCTTTCTCTCTTAGCTTGTTCATGATCGGATCGAGACCATGGGAGACGTAGCGGAGAAGCTCAAGGGGTACACGGTGATAAAGGAAGGGGAGGCGGAGATCCTCATGCATGCGAGCAACAGCGTATTCTTCAACAAGGCCCAGGTGAATCGATTTTGCTATTTCCCATTGATAATCTAGGTTTTTTAGTAGATTGTGATCGCTACTTGAACTATTTTTTTAAAAAAATAAAATTTGACTCTTTTAATGATTTATATTTGTAGTATTGCTAAAGGTTGGGTTTTGTAGGCTATGAAGTGATTTAATTTGGATTTAAAGACTATCAAGTAGCAAAAGAAGAGATTTTTGTTCTTTTGCGATTAAAGAGTTTGAACGATTATTGTTCAATCTTGTTTGACCTTCAACACTGTATACTTTAGTTTTTTTTTTTTGTGGGGAATTTGGTGCAATTACGACCTACCTAAAGTAAAATTTGAGTTATGGTTCTCTAAGTTTCACTAAGAATTAAATGGCTTTGTAGCTGATGAACTAGTGTGATATTATTTTAGATGTTAGAGCAATGGATATCTTCTAATTCTTATTATACTTATTCTCATCTTTTTTTTAGCTTGAGTGAACATATCTAATGTATTTTTATCCAAGTAATCTGAGCTAGCATGATGTGTTGAAGCATGAAACAAATAAAGTTTTAATGTCTTGTTTTACTTAGAATCATGGACAAAAAGTCGTTACGCTGTGATAGCTTCAATAAGATTAAAGCTTTCTACTAACAGCAAATTGTTATCATCAGGTTAACAACCGAGACATGTCCATCGCTATTTTGAGGACCTTCATCGCTAAGCGACAGGAAGAGCATGCAGCAATTTTGGACAAAAAGAGAAAATTGGAAGAAATGGTACTTGAAGGCACTAGTGGATCTATACTAGAGGAGGAGGCAATGGCCCCACACGTTGAGGAAACAAATGGAGGTCGTGACATGCCGTTAAACCAATCTGTAGAGGGCGAAGAAGATAACTCACAGGAACCGAGGAACATGAAATGGAAAGGGCCGAGGGAACTCAAGGCACCTAAAGTTCTTGAGGTGAAATGGAAAAATATTATATTGTCCCCTCTTTGAGTTTCTAGTAATAATCATTTCTGATTAAAGCATACCTGTTGCAATTAAGCCTTTGTTTTATAGTATAATGTAGTTCTTGTTCAGGTTACTCACCAGAATTTTGCAGGCTTTGGCTGCTTCTGGGTTAAGAGCTTTACGATATGCCCGTGAAGTAGACGGAATAGGACAAGTGATTGCTTTAGACAATGACAAAGGTGCTTTGACGCTGTTCTTTCTTCTTCTTTTTATTTTTATGTATTTTCTATCTGCAACTCCTAATAACAGCAGGAAATTCCTTTTAACAGCATCTGTTGAAGCTTGCAAGAAAAATATACAATTCAATGGTTCCCTGGCTTGTTCAAAAGTGGAAGCTCATCTTGCTGATGCACGAGTTTACATGCTTACTCACCCAAAAGAATTTGATGTGGTAACTTTGTGTTCTGTAACTGAGATAGAAATAAATAGATAACTTGGGGTATATACATCATATTCCTCTTCTCTACTTACGTAATGATTATTTACTTTTTCAGATTATTTACATTTTTGGAAACATATTAACCTGTATGTTTGGCCTGAGGAAGGTCGGATGATATAAGACAGTGGCATATTTTGGATCCTTAAATAGGGGAAAAAGTGATACTCTTGTTAGCAATATTGTTTGACGATAATTATCACTTCATCACATCTGTATCCTAAGCACAAGTACAAAGGGATAAAAATCTTGTAAAAATAAACATGAAGGACAAATTTCTTGCTGCATTTAATGACTGATCCCATATTCCAGCAAAGATTAATTGAAAGATGGTGCTGATCTTTATTTGTACGATTGTTTGCAGACAATTCTTATCCTCGCATTGTTACATTCTCTCACAATAAGTATAGATGAATCAAAGTTCGTACTTTTCTGTGGAAAAAGTGAGCAGTGACCTGGGCATGTGTCCTAGATAGTCGCAAAATTTTCCAAATGCTTGGACTATAGAAATGGGCCTGGTCAGCTGGTACTGGTGTGGTCTGTGGTTCATATGACAACTTTGTCAACAACATTTGGAACGCACAGAAAAGCCATTATTTTGTTTTATTAAAGCTCGAAATCTTAAAATTTTGTTTCCTCATATCTGAATTAAATATAAGTAACATGATGGGTATGGGTTCAGCTATTAGCAAGTAGCATCTTTCTTTTCTTTAATAATCTTTTCTGGAGAATATTTAGTATTTTGGAGTTCTTCTAACTTGATATAGTTTGCAGGTTGATCTTGATCCCTATGGATCACCTTCTGTGTTCTTGGACTCAGCTGTACAATCAGTTGCTGATGGGGGCATTTTAATGTGTACTGCTACTGACATGGCAGTTCTCTGTGGGGGCAGTGGGGAGGTCTGCTATTCCAAGTGAGATTTTTAGTGGTGTTTTTGTTAAAAGAGAGAAATGGTATTCCCATGTAGGGGTGTCAACGAGCCGAACACGAGCGAGCCGAATACGAGCCGGCTCACGAATAAGAAGTTAAAAGGATTAAAAAGAATAAATATATAGAAAATAAATTTATTGGATCTTACCTATTAGATTTGATCTAATGGTCAAGATTTTACATATAAAAGAGCTATTTTATAATTGAATTGGGCTTTATATTTAGGTTGGGCTAAAAATCAAATAATAAAAATTTGTATTATATTATATATAATTATTTATCTGTATATATATAAATAAAAAAAATATATATTTGAGTTGTTATCGAGCCGAACACGAGCGAGCTGACCCTAGCTCGTGTTCGGCTCGTTTATTAAACGAGCTAAAAAATCCAGCTCGTGTTCAGCTCGTTTACTAAACGAGCGATTTGATCTCGAGCTCATTTCGAGCCGAACACAAGCTGGCTTGCGAACAGCTAGCTGGATTGCCACCCCTATTCCCATGTCCATCCTGTGACCTTTATAGTTGAATGTAGGTACGGTTCGTACCCTGTGAAAGGCAAGTATTGCCATGAGATGGCTTTGAGAATCCTCCTTGCTAGCATCGAGGTATTTCTCCATCATTTTTAGCCATATTTTACCATGTCTTTCATTTTAACAAGATTTTCATTTTGTCAATCATCTGAGGCCCGTATTTTACCATGTCTTTCATTTTAACAAGATTTTCATTTTGTCAATCATCTGATGCAGAGCCATGCAAATCGCTATAAGCGTTATATTGTACCAATTCTCTCTGTACATATGGATTTCTACATCCGGGTTTTTGTACGGATATTCACGTAAGTTTATCCTATCCCTTTCTTTCTTTCTAGATTTTTTTTTCTTTTTTTTTTTAAATCATGAAGCAACTCTCCTATACTTGGGACCCGTATTGGTCCAGTTGGAGATTTCTACGTAAGTGATGTTTTAGTAAGGCTGTTTGAAAAAGAAAAACAACCTTTTTACTAGAATTGCCGCGACAGCCTTTTGCCACAGCAGAAATTAAAGCTCCTAAAGGGTCCTACTTTTAGAACTTAGAAGGTCGTATCAAATTTCACTGCCATGGCAAAAGCTCTGGCTGTATTGCCTGCCAAACGGCAGACTGTTGCTTCTCAAAATAGTGAAGCCGATATAGAAGCTACGCTAAACAGGCACTTATTTTGCAATCTCTAGCTTCACTTGTGCATTATAGTGAGAGTATCATATACTTAACAACATTATATTTCCCATAATAAACTTCTCTGCAGTTCCGCAAGTGAAATAAAGAACACGCCTCTCAAACTCTCGTATGTGTACCAGTGTGTTGGTTGTGATTCTTTTCATCTTCAAAGTGTTGGAAGGGTTGTTTCTAAGGTATTCTTTTGATTGGAATGATTCATCTCCATATTACTTGGAATATGTGAGTTCATGTCTTCATCCCTTTAAAGGTTAGTAATTTTTAGTTTTTCTTTTGAAGAATAACAGCATGAAACCTGCACCTGGTTTTGGTCCCGTGGTTCCTCAACAGTGCAGTCACTGTGGGAAGAAATATAATATGGGTGGTCCAATATGGTCGGCTCCCATGCACAACCAAGAATGGGTGCTTTCTATTTTAGCAAGCGTTAAAGCTATGAAAGAAAGGTATCCTGCATATGAGAAGATAACTGCTGTATTGACGACGGTATCTGAGGTATTGCCTTAACTTCCAGCCTGTACTTCTATCGGCATGGCCTATTTTTAAGATTTGTTGATTTACTTATATGTGTCTTTGTAAAATCTTAATTTTCACCATATGTTCTTAGAAAAACTCAACATAAATGCCAGTATACCTTATGTATTCACCCTTCTTTGCACACATATGTTTCCTTATTTACATTTATGACGTTAATTTTCACCACATGCTTTCTATTTTAGAAATCCTTTTTTTAATGCAAAACCAATTTACTCTCATCAAGTGGATGGCACTCCAACTTAAAAGAAGGGTAGTTGTTTCAGAAAGCACACCTCTGAGGAGTAAATATGGACAATCAAATTTTGCAGTGATATAAATGGATTGTTTTGCAGCTATATGTACTTAAGATGCCCTTTGTTTGCGCCAAGTAATGTGTAGTTATGATGAAAATAATCTTTTCTATGTAATGTATGTACTCTTAACACAATATTTTATTGCAAATGCAGGAGTTACATGATATCCCTCTCTTTCTCAGTCTCCACAACTTATGCGCCACTCTAAAATGCACATCCCCTTCTGCAGTCATGTTCCGCTCTGCTGTGATAAATGCTGGTTATCGCATCTCAGGCAGCCACGTGAATCCACTGGGTCTGAAATCTGATGCTCCCATGGATGTCATTTGGGACATAATGCGCTGCTGGGTACATTGTTCTTCATTCTTGCTTCTTTTGATCTTTGGGTTCTTCATTAATTATTTCGTTTGCTGGAAAATAGTTCCAATTCTGTCTTCCTGTCGTCCAATATATCCGATGCTAGTTTTCTCTTATTAAAATCGTACACTCATTATAGGTTAATAGTCATCCGATTAGAGCGCAGCCACCGGATCATTCGGGTACTGTGATCCTCTCCAAAGAGCCGACACTGCAAGTATGTTTTGACCCGAGATCCTTCATTATACTCTTATTTTTTCGGCGCCTTTTTGTCCAGAAAACCTCAATTATGTTTCCTTTTCAGTAGCTTCACCAAATCCTAGACCAGAATGTCTTGTTTTTATTTTGACCATGTAGGCAAATTTTGCCCGAGCAGCTGCTTCCCTGAGCAAAGCCCAAGTCAAGAAGGTGAAGCGGTTCCTTCCGAATCCCGAGAGGCATTGGGGCCCGAAGGTCCGGGCCGGCCGCCAGATCACCAGCAAGCACTCCTCTCTCTTAGGTCCGCAATCTCTCAATGAGTCTCATAACCGTGAGGAAGATGAAGGAATCGAAGGAAACGGAGCAGCATCATCAGAGCAATCAGCGGAAGGAGAAGCTAATGAGCACAATATCTCGAAGCGCCAAAAGACTGATGATGCATTAGCAAGCGAGCCATGATTAGTTTGATCAACAACTGGAAAGTCTATATCATCAAGTTGTGCTTAGACTATGTTCTACTTTGTTGATTGCGCCGAGTGTCCAAATCTGTATTTAAAGCTATTTAGGTTGTTGTTGTACCCAGTTTCGACGGAGCGATGCACCAGTGGGCCTCAGAAAGTTTTATGGTCTGTGGCGGCTGATAGGCTGGCGAAATGGTTTCTGGTTAGGCGAAGTTTTCTGGGAGCAACATCTTCTTCAGTGATTTTCAACACCTTCAGTGATTTTCTTTGAGGAGGAAAGATGTATATTCTTTTCTGAGTCTGTAGACTGACAAAGAATATTGGTTGGTGCTTTTTAGCTGGGCTTTTAGTTTGTTCTCAGTTGCTTTAGTTTCTTCTTAAATTATGAAAGTTTTGTAGTTTCGATCTTGAATAGTGTTAGTGGGAAAAAAAAAAAAAGATAAATAAAAGAGGGGTTCTATTTCTTTTCCTTTTAGTAAGATCTGAAACTATCAATCTTGTTTGGTAATTATTCCTCTAAGGGCTTGTTTGGTTCAATGGTAGAATTGGAATTGATAATAGAATGAGAATGAATTGGAATGGTAATTGGAATGGTCCACTCTCCCAAAACGTTTGGTTTATTTGTGGATTGGGAAATGGAATGAGTTATTCACATTTCATTGTTTGGTTCGTATAAATTAAAAAAATTATAGGATACTATAATACTAATTTTACTCTCAAATATAAATTTATATTATTTAAAATTTATGAAAAATAGAATACTATTTTCTAATAAGTTTTTCAAAAAAAATATCAAATTTATTTTTAAAAACTTTTATTGGTGTGGGTTAGGGATAGAGTTTTGAGAGATGATAGATTTTTTTTTTTTTTTTTGATGAGAAAGGAGTGAATAGAAGGAGGGTGAGATGGTCACATGGGCTTCGAGAACTTAGTGGGCTTCCGGAATGAAATATCAATTCGGGCTAGAAGACCGGAATCAAGTTGAAGGCTAATGAGCCATTCCCATTCCGGTCCAAAATAGAAATCCCAAACCGATTCATACGAACCAAACAAAATTAACCAGATTTGATCAAACCGATTCCTATTTCATACCCAAAATGGATATATCAAACAAACCCTAAATGTTAAGCTCTCTAGGAGTTGTAAGATAGTAAATGATAGACTAACCTGCGCACATATCCACGTTTTATTTTAAGATATTTTTATTTATCTCTTTTATATAGATGGTTAATATAAAAATATCTTTTTTAACGTTCTAAGTTTTCTCTAGAGTTAGTTAAATTACAGCTGCTATCTCCATAAAATAACTAATTTCCCATTTCAAATGTAACAGCGGGATTATGTTTTAATAACAAATAAATATGTGGGGGTATATTTAAAACAGAAAAAAATAGATGTAAATAAGATATTTCAAAAATTTTTAAAGGCTTATAGATAATTATTCATTTTTAGGATAATCTAAATTTAGATCATTGTGTATGATTCATAACATCTAATGATTATAATATCTTTCTAAGACGTGTAATCTACAAATCAAATAGTTGTATATATATCAACGATATTTATGAATGAATAATGATCATAACTTGTAAGTGGTACATCACAAATAATGCATTGAATTTTCAATTTAAAACCTGAAGAATTGAGATAAGATTGGTCTAAGATAATCATATATATATATATATAGAGAGAGAGAGAGAGAGAGAGAGTTGAGCTAGAATACTATCGATAGTAAATGGGTTCCGTTGCCACTTATTTATTTTCGATGATGGAGCCTCCAAATCGACGATCAGCACCGTTGAACATGATCTATATCACTTAAAGTGTTTAGAAATCAAATTTCATACATTTTCAATATTGTTCTCTTATCCATCAAGTGGACACAAAAATGAACGGCTGAAAATGAATATTCTTTAAAAAATGATGATAGGAGTCTTGTAATCAAGATCAAAAGTATAGATCTTGTTTTAAATAGTTTAAAGAATTTTCTAATAAAAATTCAATTGATTTGAATATCTTTACGCCGTTAAACGAGAAAACGCCTCATATCGACCATTAAAATTACAAATTTTGAAACCCTTTGATCATTAGACAAATGATGTCGAAAGATTTAAAATTTGATTTCTAAACACTTCAAGTGGTATAGATCATGTTCATCATGTTCAACGGTGTCAATCGTCGATTTGGAGGCTCCATTATCGAAAACAAATGGGTGGCAACGGAGCCCGTTTGCTATCGATAGTATTCTAGCTCAACTCTTTCTCTATATATATATAATTAGGCTACTATACTATCTATAGTACCGGAGTTTTGGTATTATAGTCTTATTTTCGATCTTAGGGTGTTCAAATTAACGATCCACATCGTTCAATATGATCTAGGTTATATGAAGTTCTTAGGAATAAAATTTTAGTTTTTTCGACATCGTTTACTTAGTAAATAAATTATGTCAAAATGGGTGGTAGAAATTGAATAATATTTAAAATTTGAGCATAGGACTTTTAAATTCAAGACCAAGAATGTTAACCTTAATCTAGATAGTTTAAAGTATTTTCTATCAAAATTTGAAGAAATTTAAATTCTTCTACACCGTTAAACTCCAAACTCGCCATAGTAGCCATTGAAAATTGACAATTTTGAAATGATTTGATCATAAAGTAAACTATGTCGAAAAAATATAAAAATTTATTTTTAAAAACTTTAAATATCCTAGATCAGTAAACAATGTAGATCGTTGATTTGAACACTCTAAGATCGAAAACGGGACTATAGTATAGCGCTAGGTTGGTATACTATCGGTAGCACGGAGGCCTTCGTGCTATCAAGTTGTTTTCAATGATGCGGCTTCCAAATCGACGATCGGTTCCGTTAGACTTTGATCTACACTATTGAAAGTATTTGGAAATTAAATTTCATAATTTTTCGACATTATTTGGCTAGTGATCAAAAGTTCTCAAAGTTGACAATTTTAATGGTCGATATGATACGTTTGTGAATTTAACGGTGTAAAACAATCCAAATCTGATGAAATTTTTTTTCACTATTTAGAGTAAGATCAGTAATTTGATGGCCAGAACTAATGCATCATTGAGAACATAATAATTTGATACAAGTCCTTAATGAAGTTTTTCCTTAAAAATAGAAAAAAATCTACTTATACACCCGAAAAGTGTGGAATAGATATTACATCTCCATCTAAGAATTTACAAAAATTTAAATATTTTTTATAAAAAAAAATGTGACAAGTGAAAAAATAATCACCATTAGATGAAGAGGGTGTAGGTGGTACATCCTACTTTGAAAAAGACCAGTAGCATTGCTCTTAAAAATACCCACTGTATAGAAATATCAAAAATTGCACTCGGGTAATATTTTTTGCAATCCATTTTATTAGTAGAAACAAAAAATGTGCTAAAGACTCTCCCAACTTTAGCATTTATTCTAGGTTTAATTACATTATATATATATATATATATATATATATACATATACTACACTTTATTTTATAGATTTTTTCATTTTTTTCAAACACGTCACTCAACTATCATTTTTTTTTTTTTCAAATTCTACACATAAGTAATAAATCTATTATTTTAAACAAAAGCTATTAAAAAATATTGATTGAAAGTGGTAGAGTATATATTCAACTTATTATGACACAAAAAATAAAAAAAATACATAAAACCAACAAAAGAAATTAGTTCAAAATAACTTGACAAGTGTTTTCAATGAGTCTTTCCTGAACATTTATTTCATATTATTTCTATTATTTAATAAGTGTTTTCTAATAAAATTGCTACATTTGGTCCAAAATTATAGATTTATACAAAATAGTTAAGTGATATTTATATTGAAAAAAATAAGTACAAGATAGAAATGGAAAAATAAATCTAAAATACAGTGTAGAAATTGATAAAATATAATAATACAATGGTATCTTTGAAAAAAAATTTGTACAGTGTAGAAAGTAAAAATAGAAATCTATAAAGTGCACCATAGTAGAGTGTAATTAAATCTTTATTCAAACAGAACCAAACTTCTAATTTTGATTATTAGATACCATACACTTTATTAAAAAATTTAATAGGCCTCTCTCCTCGAACGAAATTACTAATTGAATAGTTGCACGTAATTTTGTAGAATTTCAAAACACCAAAAAAAAAAATCTATTTTTTTATTTCTATTTATGATAATTAAGTATCAGCACCAACGAATAGAATGAATCTTTTTTTGATTTTTAATACTCTTTTCATGCATAAAAATAGAAATAATTTTTTTTGCATTTTAAAACTATGCAAGATTACATGCAATTAATACAAGTACCAAAATACATGTGTAAATACTATGTGAGGGATTTATCGAACTATTTAATAAAGTTTAAGCAGTTTAATTGTCAAACTAAAAGTTTAGGAGTTTATTTGCAAAAAAAGTAAATGTCAGGACTCTTCATACAATTTGCCCCTTTATAAAATGATTTTTTTTTTAATTATATATTGTTAGAAAAAATTCGTCTTAATCATAAAACAGAATAATAAATATCTTAATTTAAATTTCAAACAAAAAGATATTACATGTGCATCTTTAATTCTCTCTCTCTATTTATATATTCATTAACCTATCACTCATCAATTGTGATCTCATTTTTTATTTTTTATTTTTATTTTTCAAGTCACATGCACTTCGTCATGGCTTTCTTAAGATCTCCTCTGTGGCTACTTTTTGTTCTCTCCTCTATTTACGTCGCAGCTTCTTCATTTAATGATGAAAGAAAGGTTAATTTACTTATAAATATAGTTTTTATGTTGTATTATATGTAGTTTATATAAAAATAAATTTTGATTTAGTCATATATGTTGAATATTTATTGTTATTATTTTTATGTAGGTTTATATTGTGTACATGGGAGAAAAACCATCCGAAGATTATGATACTGAGTCTCTCCATCGTAGCATGCTTGATAATATTCTTGAGAACAGGTTTTTTGTTTTTTGTTTTTTGTTTTTGTTTTTTGTTGTTTTTTTTTGCCCCACTTATAGATATGCTAATTAATTAAGGTTGTGTTTGGTTTGATGGAAAAATATATCTAAAAGTATTTTTCGGGCCGAAAAATGATTTGTTTTAAGTGTTTTTCATTCAGTAAATTTTTTTTCTTCATATTTTAGAAGCAAGAACTTATTTTTGTGTGTGTGTGTTTTTTCTTAGCATTTTCAGTGAAAAATGATGCAAATAAAAAACAAAAAGAGATCTGGAAATATTTGTGTTTTGTTGCATATTGTAAAAGGGATCTAGGAATATTTTTGGGATCCAAATTGAGTTTTCAAATTAAGTCTATGGTTATTTGCACTTTGTATATTTTTCTATGAAAAATAATTTTACCTATTTTAGGAAAAACACAACGTATTTTTGTTGTTGCAAATTATTTCTACAAAAGACACAAATCAAAGAGTGAAAACGCGCCTCGGTTCGCTCTCTCTTATTCTTCAATTTAATTTTATTTCAAAAACTGTTTTCATCTACAAAATATTCTTTTTCATGAAAAAGATATACTTTATTAATGAAAAATGTTTTTAATGTAAAACTAATTTGCACGATAAAAGTGTTAATGAATATATATTGCACTGATTATTATTTTTATTTTGTTTAAAATGAATAATTTTAATAACATTTTAAATGAAATAATTTGTGTACATAGCGCGGTTGAAGAGAGCTTAATCTATAGCTATGGAAGGAGCTTGAATGGTTTCGCAGCAAAACTTACGCATAAAGAACAGCAAAAGATTGCAGGTATAAGAAACTAAACTCCAATTACTAACGTGTGTGTGTGCGCGCGCGCGCGTATATATATATATATATATATATATATATATATATATATATATATATATATAGAGAGAGAGAGAGAGAGAGAGAGAGAGAGAGAGAGAGAGAGAGAGAGAGAGAGAGATGTGCTAGAATACTATTGATAGTAAAAAAAATCTTTTTTGTTATCAAGTTTTTAGCTTTTGGATCAATTCGTTTCATCATTTCTAATCATCGGATTAAATATTATAACTCTAGGGAGACCACTCAGCTCTATGGGACTAATATCATCTTAACCCTACAATTTCTCATCTAATGGTTAAAAACTTAATAGGAAAAAGAACCTTTTGTTACCAATAGTATTCCAGCCTAGCTCTCTCTCTCTCTATATATATAGTCCGGTTGGAATACTATAGATAGAATGGTGCTACCGCTCTATATATATATATATAGTCCGACTAGAATACTATAGATAGTATGGTGCGCTACCGAGTTTTCCACCGTTAGATTTAACCCTTTGACTCTTTTCATCCGTTAGATTATACTATTCAACCAATAATTTACTCAACCCTAGAGGCCCACATCATTCTAACCGTACATTCCTTCGTCAAGGACCGAAAACCTAATAGCATCGATAGCTTGATACTATTGGTCATTTTACTGTCTTTTCGAAAATATGTTTAAAATTTTAAATGAACAACATATAAATTTTTGAAAGTAAAAAAATAAAAAAAAATTAATATTTATAGAAAAATTTTGCACATTTTTTTCACCATGTATGTTGGATTTTGCATGGAATTAAATGATGGAACTGCTTGTTTGTTTAATTTAATTGTTTGAATAGGCATGGAGGGGGTGGTGTCCGTGTTCCCGAGCAGAACCCGGAAGCTTCACACTACAAGATCGTGGGACTTCTTGGGGCTTTCGCGGGCCGCGAAGCGCAACCTCGCGGTGGAGGGCGATGTCGTCATCGGCTTGCTCGACGGCGGAATCTGGCCCGAATCCGAATCCTTTAACGACAAGGGTGGAAGGGCACCTGCCAAAACTTCACCTGCAACAAGTACGTACGTGCATGCATGCATGCATGCATGCCTATTTTTTTTTATTTTTCCTCTTTTTTTGGTTATAATATTAGACTCAAATCTGAATAGTTCATCACATATAGCGAACGAATCTTAAAGCAGCGACGGAAGGCTTGCTGGGAGGAGCTAGCTTTCGTTCGTCGCTGCTTTAAAATTCGTGCATGCTTATGGTCCTTGAGCGGATCAGGCGGTGTAATAAAAATAGAAAATAGATACTCCGGATCGAAATTTTTAACTTGTTAGTGTGCGTGCATGGTTGGGACTCTTTATCTCAACTGTTTATTCCGTGAAATGTGCGAGTTTTAAAGCAGCAGTTTGAAACTTTTTCTGTAACTCAAAACTCTGTATAAAATGGTACACAAACTAATTACCATGCGCATGCAACACCTGCAGCAAGATCATCGGAGCTCGCTACTACAAAGGCGGCTTTGTCTCCGGCGACGAGCTCTCGCCACGGGACTTTGACGGGCACGGCACCCACACGTCCTCGACCGCGGCGGGCAACGCGGTGGTGAACGCGAGCCTCTTCGGGCTGGCGCGGGGCGTCGCGCGGGGGGCGGTCCCCGCCGCTCGGATTGCCGAGTACAAGGTGTGCTGGGACGACTCCTGCGACGACCACAACATCCTGGCGGCGTTCGACGACGCGATTGCCGACGGCGTCGACGTCCTGTCAGTGTCGCTGGGGAACTCCGAGATGTTGGACTACTTCGAGGATACGATGGCCATCGGTGCCTTTCACGCCGCAAAGAAGGGGATCCTCACTGCGGTCTCCGCGGGGAACTCAGGGCCCGACCCAGGCACGGTGACGAACGTCGCCCCATGGTACATATCCGTCGGCGCGAGTACCATCGACCGGCGCATTGTTACCAGAGTGGTGTTAGGGAACAATAAGACTATTGTGGTAAGTTTAAATTCCACTCCTAAGAATATCACACGATAATACAATCATTGTATCTAAACACAATCATCGTATTTAAACACGATGACTGAATCGCCATATTCTTGATGCTTGCACGACAGAAAAAAAAAAGTCATTTCCAAAAATATAAATTTGCTGATATTATTTGTAAATTTTTTTTTCTTTTCTTAAGAAGGCTAAATGCAAAAAAGAAAGTCCCCTCGCAACCGATGAAAACTAAATCGCTAGCTAATACTCAATACCATAAGTAAAACCGTAGCTATTAATATAGAAAGTGAGAGGGCTTTCGGCCAGTTCTCTTTTGTTAAATTACTGTTTATCTTTAAAAGCTAAATCTAGTAGAGAGCGGTACTTTTATTATTAATTTATATTTAGCACTTTTCTTCACGTTTAAACTCAAAACGTTTTGATATATCTAAAATATGAACTTGAATTAAATGGAAGGAAAAAAAACAATGCTTGGTGTCTAGCAGGATTAGAACTTAGGATCTTCTACTCTGATACCATATTAAATTACTCTTTATCTGTTTATTTCTAAAAGTTTAAGTTACTAGAAAACATCATTTATATTACTTATATTTAACACCTTCCAACCCATTTTCTCTGCTCATTCAATTCTTTCACATAATTAAGTTCTGTTTAGTTCTTAATTATCTGAGTTGACATAATAATTTTATTCTCGTTTTGTTCCGTATTTCCAGTTTTGTTCGGTTCTCATAATGCAAACACTAGCTACATCTACACTTTTACATTGAACCTGAATCCCTTAACATGCATAGTATGAGATTTCATTTGGTTTTTATCTCATTCCCCTCGACACTTTCAATCCGATTTTGTCGGGCTCTTGTATGACTATACTTAACAATAGTAAGATCAAGTTTTTTAGGTTGGGCATGAGTACTTTAACATACATAGAATTAGTACCTTAAAAACACATAAAATTATCTTCTTTTATAGTTGTAATTGAAATACTTGCGTAACATTTTCTCATTTTTGATTGATTCTTTAAACAGGGTATCGACAGCCTTAACATCCACGATTCGCCGAAAAACTTCTCCTCAGTAATATATATGTAAGTAATTACATACTCAAAATCTTACACATGCATGCTTTTCTAAGAGTTTATAAATTTTTTTCAATTTTTTAGTATTGAAAAAAAAAAATAATTACATTTGGTTTGAAGACCTCTAATTTTTTGGATTTTTCAAATTTAAATTTAAATGCAATGACCGTGGCATGCAGGGAGGATTTGATACAAAGGCAAGATGGTCTTGTACTATAATATTTTAAAGTTGCATAAATAATTTTGTAAAATTTATCTCTCTATCGCGAAGCAAATATTGTATGATAATAATAATAATAATAATGACCTTTTTGTTCAAAAAAAAAGGCATTAAAACGTAGCATTTGACAATTAGATAATTTTGTGAGCTTTAAATATTTTTGTATAATTTTATCTCTCCCGGCGGAGGCAGAATACGATAGTAAGCATTTTTTTTTTTTCAACAACAAAATAAAATAATAATAATAATAATAATAATAATAATAATAATAATAATGATAAATTTAAACTGCAGGAGCTGCATGGCGCCGGGACAATTCGACGACATAGTGGAAAAGGGCAAGATCGTGTTTTGCGACGCGGATTATGAGCAGGATCCGTATAATTCTGGGGCCGAGGGATTTGTGGCCATGACCACTGACCCCGACGACGACGCTGCCGACTCATACACCCTCCCTACCGCGCTCGTTACCTATGATCAGGCCAAAGAGCTCGCTCAGTATCTCCGCGACTCGCCGTGAGTTTCTCCTTCTGTTTTTTATTTATTTTTATTTTTGTTTTTGTTTTTGATTTTTAATCTCTCAATAGTCTTATACTGAATGAAAAAATGAGTCTTATTAGAAGAATATATGAGGCACCGCATTTTAATAATAATAATTGGAAAAAAATATTTTGGACCGATGGTTTGCGCCTGAAAATTTTGAATTATATATTTGTTATCGGGTTTGAATTTGATGAGAAATGAAATATATGAAGTGTCGCACTTTAATAATAATAATAATGAGTTATTACTAATAGTAATGTTAGAGGGTCGGATCGTTAAATTTTTTGTTTTAATAAAATCGTATAAAACTCGATTATGGTTTGAACCAAGAATTATTCTGAATTAGTTAACCAATCTTTCAAAATTTTTAATTGCACTATCCGAGTCTGGCTAAGGTACTGCTATCAAGTTTTTCATCATTAGATCTATCTCTTTGACTATTTTTATACACTAGATCAGGCTATTGTCCTAATTCTCGCACCTTCTTCATCCAAGAGCCGAAAATCCACAAGCACCAATAGTTTAGTACTATTGGAAATATTCAAGCCCAGTTCCGCTACCCAACTTATACAAATATATAGATACAAATATTAAATCGAGGCAACCATTCTATAACAGATCTCAACTTACCCTTTATTTTTGTGCCTTTAGTGGGCCTAGTATTTCCGGCAATTGCAATGGCTTCTTTATCTCTTCATGTCCAAAATTTTGACTTTTTCGGGTTATTGGAATAACTTATTTGGTTATTAACTGATTTGATTTCGGGATTGAAAATAATAAGTATTCTACTATAGAAACCTCTTTTGGAGGTTTATAGTTTATTTGTTCGAGAAAACTGGATCCTTCATGATTGATCGTCTCAAATAATCTGTTGAAGAACTAAAACAAATTCTCTTGGTCGAATAGTAACAACTAAAACAAATTATGTGTTTAAATATCCTTAACAAGAAGGGAAACCCCACACAAAAAAAAGGTTATCAACAACAAATTATGTGATGTTAAGCCTTAATAATTTTAATAATTGTTTTCAGAGAACCTGTGGCCAAGATAATGAAAAGTGAAGGTGTTTTCGATGCTGAAGCTCCAGTTGTTGCTTCATTCTCTTCGAGAGGTCCAAATCTCTTAAACCCTGGAATATTAAAGGTACCTTAATTTCACTTTTAACTCTTTATTATTATCATATTAAAAGTTAAATTATGGTGTGTGGTAGTTATATGCATTTTTTGTATTTACATATAATGCCTAAGAATTTAGAAGCGTCTTTAATCTTTCTTTCTATTATTATTATTATTATTATTATACTATGAAATTACAGTTGCACCTTTATTATCATAAAAGAAAAATCTTTTACCACAACTAATTATGGTGTGTGGTAGTTATATGCATTTTTTGTATTTACATATAATGCCTAAGAATTTAGAAGCGTCTTTAATCTTTCTTTCTATTATTATTATTATTATTATTATACTATGAAATTACAGTTGCACCTTTATTATCATAAAAGAAAAATCTTTTACCACCACATTACCAAATTAGTTGACCTCTCTTAATAAAATATATATATTTTTTTATGTCATTTTTTACGGATTATTTTTTTTTTTGGATAGCATATTTGGAGCCCATTATGAGGATATTTGTATTTATATAAATTTCGAAACTGATATTTTTTTTTTTCTGATTTTTCCTATACAAACAATTATTTAGTGATAGAGATAGAGATAGAATTATATAAGTTCCTAATTCTTTAGATAATTTTGATAGTTAATGTTCTCAATTTTTCTATTTATTCATATAAGTTTAGGGTCTTAACTTTTTCTCTAAAAGAAAGTTTTTGCCAAGCATCTTTAATTCAGTAAACTTTAATTACAGTATCAAAATTTAATATGAATATAAAACTTTTAACAATAAAATATTTCACCAAGAAGGATAAAAATGGAACAAAAGATTGTGATTTGATATTTTATTATTATAATAATAATAAATCTAAAGAGACAAAAGTTAACTGTTAATGAAATGTTCTTCGAGGTTTCTCTGAAAGATGCTAAGGAAAAATTTAAACTCATGAATTTATATAAAAAAAATAAATAATTAAAATTTTGTTAAAAAATTATCGAAATAAGTAATGGAAAAAATGCATGCATATTTAAGGATACGATGATATTAATGACCACTTGGAAGCGTTATTTTGATATTTGAAACTTTTATATTTTATATCTATGAAGTAATTAATTAGTAAAGATGTATCTTGTACTTAATATGTATTTTTTTATACGTAACTATTATGTGGTTATTAAAAAAAAATTATTTTACTATTCTATATGATCGTAAATTCTTTTTGATAAAAATAAAGATAAAACCGCAGAATAATTAATTATGTGTGAATTGTAGCCGGACATAGTTGCTCCAGGGGTCAATATCCTCGCGGCGTGGTCGCCGAAGGCGCCGATCCGAGACGACGGCATTGATACCGTAACCACCGCACCCTACAACATCATATCCGGCACATCCATGGCGGCCCCCCACGTCTCCGGCGCCGCCGCATACGTCAAATCATTCCACCCTACCTGGTCTGCTGGGGCGGTCATGTCTGCACTGATCACTACCGGTGAGTAGTTCATATTTTTTTTAGATTTTTTATTTTTTTAATTTTGTTCGGAAATATTAAGAGACTGTTTGATTTCTCAAAAAAAACGTAAAATATTTTTTTAAAAAATAATTTTAGTATAAAATAATATAGATTGACGAGAAAAAAAAAGTAATTTTGCCATACCTATGAGAAAAGAAAGTAGCATAAAATAGAAAAACAAAACTAAACCTAAAATACAGTGTACTGTAGATATTGGTAAACTATAGTACTACAATGTTGTTTTTGAAAAAAAAAAAACCCTACAGTATAGGAAATGAAAATAACATTAAATTGTAGGGTCATAGAGTGTAATTAAACATTTTGTCTACTTGGTAGGAAAGGAGAAATGAATAAAAATGGAGATTAAAAAAGAGAGCTAATTTTCTCTTTACTTTTCTTTTTTTTCACTCTTATTTTTTCATACAATTTTATAAAAAACAAATTCACATATGCCCTACACTAAAAAAAATATTATTATATGTATTTTTTAAATAGTTCTATTCAAATAATACTTAATATTATTTTATATATATATATATAGTAGGTCTTGTGTGCTATTAGGAGCACGGAGGTCTCCGTGCTCCTAAGCCGTTTTCGATGATGGAGCTTCCGAATCAATAATCGGCTCCGTTAGACTTGATCTAGTATATTTGAAGTATCTAGAAAATAAATTTTGTGATTTTTCGATATCATTTACCTAACGATCAAAAGGATTCAAAATCAACGGCTGAAAATAAAAATCTTACAAAAAGTGGTGATATAGCATTAAAATTTTCGATCAAACATATTGATCTTATTGTAAATAGTATAAAGAATTTTCTATCAAAATTACATCTGATTTGAATACTTCTACACCGTTAAACTTGCAAACGGTATACACCATTAAAAATTGTTGATTTTGAACCCTTTCGATCGCTAGGAAAATGATACCGAAAAATCGTAAAAAATATTTTCTAGATAGTTCAAATATGCTAGATCAGGTCTAACAGAGTCGATCGTCAATTCGAAAACTCCATTATCGAAAACGGCTCAGGAGCACGGAAGCCTCCGTGCTCCTAATAACACACAAGACCTACTATATATATATATATATATATAATAGTTCTATTCAAATAATACTTAATATTGCGAAAGTTTGCATGATTATAACTTTTTCCTACCTACAATGCAGCTACTCCCATGAGGCATACGACTCATCAAGATGCCGAGCTCGCCTACGGAGCCGGAGAACTTAACCCGATTCGGGCTCGCAACCCTGGGCTCGTCTACGAACCCGACATAGCCAACTATGTGAACCTGCTATGCACCCAGTACACCGCAGATAAGGTTAGGCTCGTAACGGGAGAAAAAACCACTTGCCCTAAGGGCTCAAATTGGCGCGTGTCGGAGCTGAACTATCCGACAATGTCTGTGCCGGTGAGTAAAGGTGCTCGCTTCCGTACTGAATTCCCGCGGACGGTCACGAACGTCGGCCGCCCGAACTCGACGTACCGCGTGATCGTCAATCCTGGAAGTATGAACGTAAACGTTCGACCCCGCGTCCTGTCGTTCGATAAGATGGGCGAGAAGAAGAGTTTCGTTGTAACGGTTTCAGGCGTGGGGCCGTCGAGGAACGTGAGCTTGCCGGCGGCGATCATGTGGACCGACGGAAGGCACCATGTGAGGAGCCCAATCAATGCCTACTTAAAGTGGTGATTATTTACAAATTTTAGTTAGTTAATCATTAATAGGATAAGTTGCACATTTGATTTATTGCAAATTCTGACTCGAAATTTCATAATTGTTGCATCAAATCTTACAATACAATTTAATTGGCTAAATATTGATGCATTGTTCATATAAAAGTGATATAATATCAATCACAACACTGGCACATTACTTTTATATTGACAATATATTAATATTTAGTCATCTGAATTGGGTTATAGGATTTGATTGTAAATAATTTGAAAGGTCGAACCGGAAATTATAATAAATTAAAATTTAGGAACCAAAGTGTTAGGCAGGTGATATTAGGGTTTGTTAAACTTTGTTTTGTCCTTTTTAGTTTGATCGGTCTTAGTGGAACTCAAGTGAATATATATTTGATGGTGGATAATATTGGATGCAAAAATTAATTAGTTCGATCCATATTTTTGTACTGATTTTATTGGTTTTATTAGTTATTACGTTCAAGTTTAATTTTGATTTTGTCAATCACATGATGGGTGTTTGAATGCATTAATTATTTGCGAATTTTATGTTTGTGTTCAAGTTCACTTCATATTATTTTCTTTCACAGATGAGTTTACACTTATTAAAAAAAAATTGAAATGTTTATTTGGGCTTCATGGGACGGATTTTGGTGGGATTCTAGACGAGGCTCTCCATTTACTGCCCTAAATTTTGCTCTCGCACCTTCCGCCCATTCGGAGCGGGATATTAAAGACCTAAAAAAATTTCAGCCCAAATCAAGTCTCTAACTCAACTTTACTAACCAAAACCTACTTTCGGCGAGGAAGGTGAGCGTCATACGGGCTTTGCAAGCCAAATATTTTAGGCCTTGACATGCCAATCAAGGATTTGTTTGCATCTCTATCCCACATATATCAAAGAAAGTAATTTGTCTCTACCTTAAACTGTAAGTTCTAACATTGTCAGAGATGTAGTTACTACTAACAAATCATTAATTCCTAAAACACAAGCGGTTAAAAATATACAACTAATTCACTTAGAATGGATCGTTAGATGGTTGGCTCTTTATTCAGGTGCTCTTCTGTCTAAAGGTGGTTACTGTTTAGTTAGCTTCATCTTGAGTTAGCTCTAGCGACTCTTGTTTTTTATAGCTAATCCCTCTAGGCAAGTTAGAAGAGAATATGTAGACGTAGCTCCAACGGATTTCAATTGTGACTCAAACCAATCAACTTTACGCCACTTCGAACATGATTCAGCTCAACCCAACCTCACGCAATTTTGAATTTTGACTCACTCCAACCTAATCTCCGGCCATAGGACAGGATACTGGCCCACTTAAACCACCAGACGCTAACAAAACCACCAGACACTAACAACTACTATACTAAAAGCTCAAGCTCATAGAAATGTGACAATCAATTTACTTAAGAGTACATACCGATCATTTCTAGCGCAAATGATAAAGAACTTTGATGACGGTTCTAAATTTAAAATTTAGTTGTTTCATATTTCTGGCTGAATTAATTGCAAAAAAAAAGAAAGCTGGCAAGATGCTACCGTTCCCTACTTAAAATATATAGACAGGCTCTCAACAAAATCAATTGTAATTTGATGCACTTTCGCTTTTGCGACGTGGGCAGTAGGGCTGGCAAACCAGCTCGCATTTCACGAGCTTCTGCTCCGTTTATATATATTACAACTTTTAACTATTTGGTTCTTAGGTCATTCCAAATATAAAAACACCTATATTATGTGCATCTCAATTATTAGATTAACATTCTAAATTTTTAAAGTTTTTTTCAACTTTTTACCTAGTAATCAACATAGTTAGTTAATTCGGATTCGGCAAAAATTCGGTACGAATATAATACCTATAAAATTTGTTTTTAAATTTTTAAATTCGTTGAAAAATTCGGCTTAAAAAACAGATTCGGTATAAAATATAAAATATAAAATATAAAATATAAAATAATTTATATTTAAAAATAAAATTATAAATTTTTTATTCATATTTTTAATAATTCGACAATAATTTGTGAATAATTTGCGAATTATTCGGTTGGCCCAAAAATTCGAGAATAATTCTCTTTCTTTTGAAAAAATTCGTAAACGAACCGTTTAATTCAGATTTTCAATAATTCACGAATAATTCACGAATTTACTAATTAGGGTAATCAACGGATAATCTAACTTATTACTCGCTAGGCAACTCGGCTCTTTAATAGACAAACTAAACACATGCTAACATTTTCAACTCAATATTTTCAAGAGAAACTCGTTAACAGCACAAGTGGGGCAAGGATGCTGACGTATCTGGCCTGGAGGGACTATACTGAAATTTGCCCAAAAACACGTCTTCTTGCAGAGCGAAAGGTCCTTTCCGCCGCGAGGTCACTCCCGCGCTGTGTAGCGCGTACACAAAATTGGAAGCGGCGCTCGGGAGATGTTCGAAGGAATGCCCCAATGAGGATCTCCACCTCCGCCTCCGCCTCCGCCGCAGCGAGGGGCCTCCTCCTTCTCCCTCCCCCTCTCGGCTCCTCCATGGGAGCCGCACCTTACTTCTCGACGAGGATTCACCACGTCCCCTTCCGCAACAAGAAGCGCTTCATCTCCTCTTCGACTACGACTACAAGCAGCAGCTCCTCACAAGTACTCCTCTGTCTCTCTTCCATTCTATCACTCTGTCTCTGGTTATATCGTTTGCAAAGCAGCGGTCATGTTTGATAGCTTCAATGGTGTAGATAAATGAGCCATTGTTGGTGGTGGTGGGTGGTGGTGCAGCTGGGATATACGCTTCAATAAGAGCGAAAACCCTAGCTCCTCAATTGAATGTATTGGTTATCGAGAAAGGAAAGCCTTTGTCAAAGGTCAGATTCTTCTCATCAATCATGCATTGTTGAATACTGTGAAACAACCATTTAGCTCTAAAAGCTTAAGCTGTCACAGAACGGTATCTTTAAGATCTTATATTCAACACTGGAAATTGAGTGAAATCAGGAGGCTGGCGGGATTCGAACTCAGGATCTCAAACACTGATGCCATCTTGAATAATGTGAAACAATCGTTTATTTCTAAAAACTTAAGCTGTCGGAGAGTGCTGTATTTAATATTTTAAGTTCAAAATGTACTTTACTTTAAATTGCTTTATTTTTGGAAATTTGTATCCTCGATGTTGTGACTGGTTGCTCAATACAGGCTAGTGCATTTTTTTGCTCATTTGTCATTGTTTACCTTGGCTTCGGTAGTGCAGCCTTTAAACATGCTTTGGTCTGACAGCTTTGGCTGAAAATATACCACTTAATTCTCAGTTATGAAAGCTACTAAATGAATTGAAATTCAGGAAAAGTAATTCTAGGATTTTATATTCTGTGACCATAGGTTGGGAATAGGAGTTGAATGCTATGGGGTCGAATCTTCTATTTTTTCTTGTTTTTACATAAGTAGTTGGTGTTTCCTAAATTGGTAGCTGATGATTTATAACTGTGGAATGAGCTAGGTTTTTATGCAGCATTTCTAGTCAAATAGAGCACATTACGTCACAACGTTATTGGGGTTCAAAAAGGTTCTAAATTCAGATCTGTACATTTTGTGGCTTACTAGTTTTAGCCTGATATGGAGCTCTGTCGGTTAAAAGCAGTACTTTCATAGGCATTTTAGATTTCTAGTTTGATTATTTTATTTCAAAATTCTTTTTATGGTTTTTTTGAGTGTATATTTTCTCGTCTTTAGGTAAAAATTTCTGGGGGAGGCCGTTGCAATGTGACCAATGGACATTTTCTTGAGGCAATGGTCAGACATGAAACTGTTGTTTAATCAGTTTAATCAGTTTAATCATTTCATTTTTCCTAGAACTAAACTTTTCTCTTGACACCTAAAATTTACACTTCTTAGTGTTGCTGTTTCAATCAGTGTCCATGGTGGATTAGCTCAAAGTAGTGTAACTAGTAGAGCCTAGACACTCTCGTGTGTTATACATATCTTCGTATTGAAGAAAAGGTGTAATATGCAGAGTTATAATGGCCACTATAGCAGCTGTACTTGAGTTTCCTTTTAGTAATATGAATCAAATATCCCATAGTTACTATAAATCAATTTTGCAAGGGCTTCTTAACATGTACGCTAATTACGACCACACATGCTATATTTGCTAATATTTCACATAAATTTCATCACTGTTAAGTTTTTATTAAAAGTACTTAAATTTCTTTAATTTCGAAACTTACATTTATCATCCCTTACCTCGTGTTACTGGACCGAATCATGCAGCTGAATAACTTATGTTGCAGTGCTGCCACCTTGTTCCTGTTCTTCCCAAAAACAAAACTACCACATGAGAAAAGAAAAACGATAGACTAGTCCGAAGTTGCTATTTGTTTCTGAACTCACATCACATTCTGTTTAACCCTTACTATTTATTTACACTTTGAATGCTGACAGTTCAAGTGAGTTGTTCTTTGCATTTTAACTGTATTTGACTTTTAGGGCCTTTCATGGTGTATTAACGCAGAGATTGACAGAAAACTATCCTAGGGGAAATAAGGAACTGCGTGGATCGTTCTTTAATGTTCATGGCCCACAAGATACCATGGGTTGGTTCTCTGATCATGGGGTTCCGCTTAAGGTTAGTTTCATCAATATTTGCTTCTGCTTGATATTCTTCTTATTCATTTGAAATGAAATCTTCTTTTAATGATTTGGGTTTTGATTATTTTGCATTAGACAGAAGATGACGGGCGAGTTTTCCCTGTTAGCAACAGCTCAGCTTCTATAGTAGATTGTCTTCTTAATGAAGCTAAAAGGGTTGGAGGTAGGTTATTATATATATGCTGGTGCAGTTGAGTTTCTTTGCATGCCACTGTTTAAAGAAAATTTAGTTGAATTTCTTAATGAAGCTAAGAGGGTTCCTAACCCTAAGGATCAAGTCAAAGCAATTTAAACCTAATGGAATCTAAAAATCTTAAAGGGCTATTACAAGTGAGCTTTAAACAAGTCAGCCTTGATGAATTGGATATGTAGGATGTCTATAATTCTTTTTCTCTTCTTGCTTTTTATGACGTGTGATCTTTACAGTCTTTTAATGACATGACATCTTTACAGAGTCAGTTTAAGTGTGTACTCTCGCATCAGACTGATTGATACAAACACCTTTAAGATTCCATGTCTTTTCGTTTGTGAGTCTGGGATAATCCTTCATCTTTGGATCATTATCTGTGGATACTCTAGTTATCTGTTGGGTTACTTTCTCCATTTAAAGAGTGGTGATAAATGGATCCTTAGGTGTTTTTACAAGATATGTAAGACTGTTGAGAACTTGAAGAAAAGCCCACTTCTGTTCCTCTTCTATACCGCCCAAAATGATGCAATACTCAGACTGTTGAAAACTTGAAGAAACACCCACTTCCATTCTCTTCTATACTATCCAAAATGATGCAACAGCCACAATTACGTGCTAGTTGGATATGTAAATATGGTTTTGCGTAAAATTAGAACTACAATGTGTATCCTTTTGTTAGAGTTATGCTCTAGCATTTCTTTATTCTAATGCCATCTTTCGCTGTACAGTCAAAAGTTTCTCTTAGCAGTATTTGCTGAATTCAGTGTTACTTTTTGAAGTTTCATTGCAGACTGGTAAAGTTGTCTCAAGCACATCTGTTGTTGGCAATGGGAAATTTCTTCTGAAGGTTGAGAAGCGCACAATAGACTTTGTAGAACATCTAGAGGCTACGTATGTCTTAGTTGCCACTGGGAGCAGCAAACAGGTTAAAAAGTTTAACTTTTTGTTTTTTTTTTTTTGGCTTTTCTATTATAGTATTACATCAACTTTGAGTGAAATACTGCTTTCATATGAGTTGATTACAGGGCTACTCGATCGCTGCCCAGCTTGGTCACTCCATTATTGACCCAATGCCTAGCTTATTCACATTTAAGATTGAAGATGCACAACTGGCAACCTTGTCTGGGGTAATCATCTTTTCACTGATACCAAGGCTCACTACTACTCTTCATAACGATAGGCAAGGCCATGTTTTTCTAATAATCATTGTTGTTTTACTTCCAGAAGCGAAAGTTACCCGCTTCTTTAGTTAAATTAAAATAGTATATGGTAATTGCAGTTTGGTCATATTTTGTTCAAACATTCTGATATGGATTTTTAATTAGAGATCGTTTTCGGATATTTAGTACCTTAAAGGCCCAGTGAACTGCTAAAAGGTAGTGAAAACATAAAACCTTGGACTGCTATATTGACATAAGCAATGGTCTCATGACTTTTTTATAAAGAGACCATGACAAGAAGCGTTGAAGTTGTTATCGGCCTTAGAAATCATCTAAAACTCTGGTAGGATAGTCTTCCTGCATTCAGGCATACACGATTAATTTAAACATTCCTGCCAAGGAAAACGTAGGAGCAAGGATTTAAGTGCCGTGGCACGGGGTCGTGCCAGAAACTTGCTGGCACGGTACGGCACGGTGCGTGCCGAGCTGTGCTGATACGTGCCGGTCAAAAAAATTTTTATGTATCGACACATAATAGCATGAAATATTTATTTTCTTTAGCAACAAAATATTCTAACTATTTATTATGCCTTTTTATTACATCTTTTGAACTTTATTGAGGAAATTATTTATTAATTTAAAGAATAGAGAGTTTTGAGCTATGCCATTGGCACGGGATCTGTATCATGCAGGTATCTTGTTGGCATGGTACGGCATTGTGGATACGGCCCGTGCCAATGGGTACTTAAAACCTTGCGTAGGAACAAAAAAAAACCAAAAACATCTCTCATTTTTTCTAACTCGAACTCTGTCTGTCTTTCCTACAATCAAGAGAGTGCAGAAGGGGAAGGAGAATATGCAGTCATCATCATTATTGTTGATGGAAGGCACTAGCATAAGGTGGGGCGCCCATACCCCGAACCTCTCTCTCTCTCTCTCTCTCTCTCTCTCTCTCTCTCTCTCTCCGTTCCCACCACGTGTTGGTGTCTTGCAAAATTCCAGGTGATGATGTGCTCGCCCCCTTAACTAGGGGTGAAAATGTATAGGATGTCATCTGAAAATATCCGCATCTGAATAGAAAATATTTGAAGTCAGTCGGATATGGATATGGATATGGTTTTAGAAAGTCAAAATTATCCGAATATCTGAAAAAAATGGCTATGGATATGGATATCTGAATTTTTTTACTAATATTATATTTTGTATTAATAAATTAAATTATAATATTAATTCCCAATATCCCATTCCCCTAATCCCCTGATCCTAATATCTCAATATCCTATTCTCGTGTTTCAATATCAAATATGAAGAAATATCCGACCTTATCCGAATCCCTTTTATGCAAATATCGTAATAAAAATTTAGCATCCGACACATCTATATCTGAATTCGTATCCAAAAAAAATATGGATGCGGATATGGTGTCATCAAATATCTGTTCATATCCTATATGTTTTCACTTCTACCCTGAACTGCCACTGTTGTCAATGTTGGGAGGGGGGGAGAGTTTTATTATATTATTGATTCTTATTTTTCTGGCATATGACATTCAATGAATTCATTCCTCAATCTTTATCTCTTTACATTATAATTCATAGAGAGAGAGAGAGAGAGAGAGAGAATTTTATTAAAGTATTGATCTTTATTTTTCTGCCATGTGACATTCAGTAAATTCATTTCACAATAACACAATAACTATATCTCTTCACAGTATAATTCATTCTCTTCGACAATGATCAGGTGACATTTCAAAGAGTTAAAGCAAGGCTTAAACTGGACAATGTCTCCAGGAGTATACCTGAATTAACTCAGGCATGTATTTCTTCTTATTTATAACCATATTTTGGTTCTTTTCTGAAATGATAATGTAGGTGCTATAGGTTGGACCTATGTTAGTGACTCACTGGGGACTCAGCGGGCCAGTGATTCTTCGGTTATCTGCATGGGGAGCGCGTGAGCTATTTCGTGCCAATTACACAGGTACAATTCGAAGAAAGGACATTATTGTTATTGGAGTTTCAATAAGAAAATGCACTATTCTTAGACTTTCAGACTACATTAAGGGCTTTGCTTTTATTGAGGACATGAACATATTATATAACTGGCATCATCTTTATATATTGTGAGTACAAGTTGAAAGTCAGTGCTTAACAATGTTGCATGTTAAAGTGACTCTATCATTAAATATCATCTTCAGTTTCCTGTGAGAAAACTTTGAATCTGAAATTGGTTACGGTTAATTGATTTCGTTGACAATACATGATTCACTTACACTATTAACTTAAGTCAAGTTAGTGATCACTACTCAAACAGATAGTTTTCCTTTTCAACCAAATTGCTCGGATCCCAAAGTGTCAAGAGTTCTATGTGAAAAAACTATGCACATAATGTAATCTCAGTTTATTTCACAGAAGAGCGTAGAGTTTGTTGAAAGGAGTTTCAGATGTATCTTTTGATTTCTTTCTAAATTAGGACCTTTTCTGCTTAGTTTCTTAATTTTTCAAGTTTCTACTAATCTGTTTCTATTCACATTTGTGTGGAAATGAGTACAGGAATGCTGTTGGTTGACTTCGTGCCTGGCATTCATATTGAAGAGGTGAAAAGCATCCTCTTTCACCACAAAGATCAGTTTGCGGTTTGGTTCTTTCCTCACATCGCATCTTACAATAGTTAATTGTATTATTTTTCTTTTTGTGTCTAATGCCAATTTGACTTGATTAGTATGTCCCATGCAAGCTTTCCTTAGCACGCATGTGTTAATACTTGTCTTTGGTTTTTATATGCATTTCAGTGCTTCTATAAGTTTCACTTGTCCATAAATTGATCATCCCAAGTATACTATCTCTCCAGCAATAAGCTGTTTTTGTCTGTTGGTATAAGTGGTGAAGAGCTAAAATTAATATGCTCATCGATAAAATTATTCGAGTGATCTATTGTTAAAAAGTGCATGGAATACATCCCGAGATTTGTTTCTGCATTGCATTGTGATCAATCAGGCTATAAATATGTGTTCCAGTGCCATCGCTGTTCCTCGTAGGTGTAAATTTTCATGCTGAAGGTAATAAAGGCTTTCGATTGATATCTTTGGTCAATAAATTTAAATTTAAGCTCAAGTTTTTGAGGCCCTACATTGTCAAACTAGAAGATATTTATCTACTATTCGCCTATTCCACTACTTCCAGAATGAAATAACGATTCCAAAGATTGCATGCAGAAGCATAAAGCAAGCAATTCATTTCCCTTGGCATTTGGTTTGGTGAAAAGATTTTGGAGGTTTCTACTGGAAAAGGAGGTTGGTTAGCTTGCTTAAGCATGCTTCTTGTTGACTGGTTAGTTTTTGACAATACTCTTTGATTAGCACAACCCATCTCTCTTCAGGGTTTAGATGGTGACATGTTATGGTCTTCCATTCCCAAGAGCAATTTGATTTCCATAGCACTTTTGTTGAAGCAATACTCATTTAAGGTAGTAGGAAAGGTATGTTGTGGTTGGTTATGTTCATTGGTATGGATTGTTTGGCCCAGTTCCTGCAGCTATTTGAATTCCATGGTGCTTTTTTTAATAGAGCTATTCAAAAAAACACTAATACCTTCTATATAGCTCTCAGCAGCCAGTAGAAGCTTTAAAGCAAGGTTTTAAGTGCCCATTGGCACGGGCTGTATCTACCGTGCCGTATCGTGCCAACAAGATACCGGCACGATACAAGCCCCATGCCGATGGCACAGCTCAAAACCCTCTATTCTTTAAATTAATAAGTAATTTCCTCAATAAAGTTTAAAAGATGTGATAAAAAGACATAATAAATAGTTAGAATATTTTGTTGCTAAAGAAAATAAATATTTCATGCTATTATGTGTCGGCATACAAGAATTTTTTTGACCGGCACACATCGGCACAGCTCGGTACGCAACGTGCCGTACCATGCCGGCAAGTTTTCAGCACGACCCCGTGCCACGGCACTTAAATCCTTGCTTTAAAGTAAAGCTTTTGCTTTTGGGGCACGAAAGCTCATTTTAGCTTCCGCATAGTAAATGCTACACATTGCTTGCTAGCCATGGCTAGTGCAAATACTCGGTCGTTGTTCTTTTGTGTATAGGGTCAGTTTAAAGATGAATTCGTCACTGCTGGGGGAGTTCCACTTTCAGAGGTTTTTGTCTTATTTGATGAAGTTTTCAGGAAATATTTATTACTTCATATTCTATAGCCTAATGCCCTAAGTCTGTTCTTTTGTTTGTGAAGATTTCTCTTAACACCATGGAAAGCAAGAAGCAACCAAATCTCTTCTTTGCAGGAGAGGTAAGATTTTGATAGTCACAGAATAAGATGAGAAATTTTCTTGCAAAAGATGCATTACAGCTGAAGGTGAACTGGATGCAGGTGCTCAACATTGACGGAATTACTGGTGGATTCAACTTTCAGGTTATTCTAGTTTCAGATGCATTTTCGTATGGTTAATTAGAATTATGTGATTGATGTCACAAGAGAGATAAGGCCACTGGTATAATTACTTTTGCCAAACAGGCTGAAACTAAAGTAAAAATTGCTCGATAGTGTATGTTTATTGTTGAGAAGCTGTATCAGAAGTCAGAATTGCTATTGGACACTTACATACCACAACCATAGTGTAATTGCCGGGAGTATGACTTTCTGTACATAATCCTGAGCAAGTCGGAGAGAGAAGAAAACACTAATACTGTTGCTCATAGGACATGTATGGCAGTTGAAACTGACGAATGTGATGCTAAAAACCTTTACAGAGTCCGGTCTTTTTTACGTCAACTTTGGTTCTTATCGATAGAGAAATGCACAATTGTTGGATCAGTAACTAAAACATCAGCAAAGAGAACTACTAAATGTTTGCAACATTAAATGCATACATTTGGTAGCTTGAGTTTCTCAACAAATAAGCTTTCGTTTTCAAAAATAGGATAAGACAATTATTAAGGTTACAAAAGTTGCTAACTTATGATTAACTATCACATTGTAAGTTGTTTTCGGCCGTTACTTCTACGAAACTATCTATAAGGAAACTGGCAATGCATATTTTTCAGAAAATCCTTTTTCACATTTGCATGATTTTGTATGCTTTTCTCGACAGAATGCATGGACTGGTGGATACATTGCAGGGACAAGCATCGGCACACTAGCATCAAGTTACCTGATGCGAGAGGTGTCATGAGCAAGACCTGATATCTGCAGAGTAAAACGATTTGGAGGAACTCAGGACACATTAAACAAGCCAAAGTTGCAAGAAATTACAGGGAAAGGTTTATCGTAAAACGGCTTGTTGATTTCTCACGGAACTATCTATAAATATATAGCACCAGTTTCGGTCAATGAGGGTGAGATTCTTTTAGTTCAAGAATCTTAGAACTGTTTCATCTATCATAATCTTTTGCTTTCGTTCGCTCTTGGATAAGTTATTAGTTTCTTGTTTTCTAATCATTGACAGGTACTGCTGCTCAGAAGTTCCCAGCTAGAGAGAACACCGATGCAGGAGCAACGCAAAGTCTTCAATGTTTCCATAATGGTCGAGAACACGAGAAGTATCTGTCAGAAAAAAAGAAAAAAAAAAGAAAAAGAAAAAAACGAACTAGAATACGCCTTTAATTACTTAGTTCTTAGAAAAATATTTACGATCTTTATGGATGTGGATGAAGCATATATTTTACTTCTGAAAACTGAAAACTCTCTAAATATTGTGGGTAACTTGTGCATGTTAATGACTTACACGTCCCTGCAAACTTTGATAAATTACATGTGAGTCCCTGGCAAGGGAAATTACTTTTGGGAGAGGCCATGGATTCAAAACCTGACTGCTTGTGTGTTTATGTTGTAACAAATTTATTAAAACAAAAAAAAAAAAAAAACAGCCATTTAGAGCTGCAGAAGTTCCCGTAACAACTATAAAGTTTCAAATCCAACAAATCTAAATATTTTAAATAATAAAACAAACAAAACTTTTAAAAAAATTTAAATGGTCTATGATTATATATAGATATCTCCCTTTGTTATTAGTCAGCATCATGATGAGCCCAGGAGTGTTCCCTTCGTACGGCTTCCTCTTCCTCGGGGGTGAAGTCGTTCTGGATGTTGAAGTCTCTTCGAATCACTTCAGCAGTCTTCTGTGTAATCGCGCTCGCCACCTTGTCCAGGCATAAATCCAGCAGTCCTTGAATTTCCAAATAATCAGCAGCCTGTAAATTTCAAAAATTACATACATTTTAGTCTTTGGATTCTTTTTGAATGTATAAATATTTTATTTAATATAACATCTTCTCGTGTTAAAATACAGAAAATCTATCCCCGATTTATGCCGAAAATATCTTTAAAAATGATAAAAATATGTTTATCATTTTTAGTAAATTTTTGAGTAAGAATAATATTCTCGAAGAAATTACATCTGTTTGGATGCTTGAATATTTTATTTAATATATATTTTTTAGATTAAAATATAGAATTTTTTTTTTTGTACTTTTAACATTTATATTTATCCTTTTAAAAAGTTAATATATTTTGTCCCTCTCTGTGCGCCTTCAAAAAAATCTTACTTTATAGAATAAAGATAATTCAGTCATTTTGTCCTCTCCACTAATATCTTAATCTTATGAAAATGTTTCTAAAATTTTAAAGGGGTAAAATATAAATTTTTAAAAGTCACACAAGAAAAGGATATTTACAGAGTTTTCTGTATTTTATCTTTTTTTAATTTACTCAATAAGCTTATCAAATAAGTCTTAAGTTGTTTTTTTTAGAATGAAACAAATTTTTTTGTAAGTAAAATTAATATACTATTCTATTAAATTATAGATGTTAATATCATTCAAGAGATAAAAATTAAAACTAACACATTATCAAATATATCTTTATATCAAATATGTTATCATTGGATATCTTATTTTGACATCCAAGTAGGATATAATACGTTCAAATCACTAGCCAAAATATTTACGCCTAATATAGTTCTATCAAGCAACAAAACCGAATAGAATCCTGCTAAATTCTGATTTAATTAGAATAATTTTTTTTTATTTTTACTAAATTAAATTGAATTATTCTTAACCAAATATTGTTTAGCATTAAATTGAACCAAACTAATTAATTTTTTTAAGATTTTAAAATGTTTTCATATTTAATATAAAATATTAAATGTACCGTTTTCTTCTAATATATAATTTTATATAAATATATAATTTATATAATTTTCTTCTATTATATAGTATGTATTATTTATATAAAGGGAAAACTTTAAAATCCCCCCAGTGGTTTCGCACTTTCTCACTATAGTATTTTGTGATTTAAAATGTATCAATTTGCCCCCCCTGTGGTTTTGTTTTTATCTTTTCGATAGCTTTTTCTTTAATATTTCGTTAAATTATATACAAAAAACTTCAGATACCCATCTAGATTTATCGAATATTTATTTTAGTACCCTTTAATTTTAACTTTGTCACTGATTTAAGAAAGAAATAATAACAAAATTGATAATAAAAAGAAAAAAAGAAACCACAGGGTAATAACTTGATACAAAAATAAAACCACAGAGTACTAACTTAATACACTTTAAATCACAAGGTACCAAAGTGAGAAAATGCGAAACCACAAGGTGTTAGCTTGATATACTTTAAATCACAGGATACTAAAATGAAAAAGTGCGAAACGATAGGAGGGGTTTTTGAAGTTTTCCCTATTAAAAATAATCAAATCCATAGTTTTTCATGAATACTGAGTTCAACTGATTTTTTTTAAATTTTTTTTTTTTGTTCATATTAAAATGAGAGTATGGATTGTAACACTATAATTAGGGCGAATCATGTCATTATCAAATTAAACCAGATTCCTAATGATAGAGAAATAAATATAGGTAAATTAATGTAAATAGTTTATTCAAAATACACAAAACATATACCTACACGTGTCCTTTGAAAGTCGTGCCGCTTTGGCCAGTGAAGCGACACGTGTCGACGAGCCAATGGCGCGACGTGTCGTATCGAAGCGTGCGACCCTATGATTGCCCGCACGTGAGAAACGTACCCGAGGCTGCTGACTAGGACGGCGGTGGCCATGTGTCGCTCAGCGAGTGGTCCGTTCACACTTAATAGATCTCCTGGACCAGGTTTAGTAGACCGCGCCACAAAACTTTGCAGCAACCAAAGTAATAATAATTGCTTATGATATTCCAAAGTTAAAAAAAGGGCTAAATTATATAAGACTCTCCTATAAATATTCGTTTTGTAATTTTTTTTTTGTCATTTAAAAATTCATATTTTGACCTTTTATAAAATAAAAAATGTTCACATGGGGTACTCTTCTCAGCATCTTCAAAGAATAAGATATGGATGAATATTATGTTGATAATATCCAAATAAATAAACATGAGTCTAACCATTAAATCCATTGTTTATAAAAATACGAAAAATAAAATTGACAAAAGTAATTTTCAAACTTAAGTTTGGACAAACTAGGGCTAGCGATGCTGCCGATGCATGTAATTATTAATCTAAAATATTCAAGGCCAATGGTTTAAATTCTCTGCTAATGCATTTTTAGTAAATAAATGGTTTAAACATCTGATATACCTTTCCTTTTTTTAAATTTTTTTTTTCTAGAGGCCCCGTGCCTTAAACCTCCTTTTGTATATTCTACTTTCCAAAATTCTTTTAGAGACAATTTGGTTGAATATAGTTACAAAAACAGTGTAATTAGAAGTATATGGAATTACAAATACTGTAGTTACAATTATACCTCGTCTGTTTGGTTTTATACAGTTACAACTGCTATAGTTATATTTCTTCTGTTTGATNGGTGGTGGCGTCAAACTCGGCGTGCTTGGTGCAGTACTCGAAGACCTTCGACAGGACGTCGCCGACGACATTTGGAGTCGGGATTGGGTCCTCCACGCCGACGTCCTCGACGACGTGTTTTATCACCACCGATTGGATCGCCACCGCCTCCGGCACCTCCACAACCACGCCGTCGTAACTCCGTATCTTAACCATTCTTTTCTGCGTCTCCTGCTGCTCTGATCCCATGCTAAAAAATTCACAATAATATTTCTCTTATAATATTATTATGATTATGATTAATTAATGCTACATTACTACTGTATTTATAGGGAGAGGCTACGTACTGTTTCCTTGTTATTATTATATTAGGTTAGGATTGAATATGATAGAGTAGGTAATTCGAATAGAATTAGTTATTTCATTTTATTTTTGAATATAAATAGGATGGTATGCGAATCCGGTTGGGAGTAGAGTATGCGCATCTGAAAAAAATTATTTATTATTTAATATTGTTAATCTAGTTAGAATATATAATTTTACAGTTGTGACTTGTGAGTCGGTTATGATATATTATATACCTGCGATTATATCAAAAAAAATTATACATATTTCTATTTGCATCTCTGGCTTTTTCTTTTTTTTTTTGAGAGAGATTGGTAACACGCTATCCGCTTCGTTTATTTTTATTTAAAAATAAACTTAGCTGAAAATATAAATCAACTAGAATTTGGACTTTGAGTCCCAAATACTGACCGCCAAGTATTTTTGCTGCTTCGGTTTTTTTTTTTTTTTTTTTTTTTGCACGAACTAATATTTTCCTAATTTCAAAAGAAGCGTCTAATCAAATCAAATCAATTATATAGCAAACTCAATTCCAAATTCTCCTCAAAAATCCACAAAATGGAACCGTGACGCGATTGCGAATATACTAGGGAGGAATCATCGGGGATACGCGAAGAGAGAGAGAGAGAGAAACAGAGAGAGAGAGAGAGAGGGTGAGGAGCTTCGTAGGAATGGAGAGAGGGGGAGGAGCCCTCGTCTCCTCCAATCTCCGCGCCGCCGCGCACCACGCCTCCGCCCTCTTCTCCCCCCTCGCCCCGCCGATCCCGTGCGGCGCCGCCGCCGCAGCCTCTCCGCCGAGCTCCGCCGCCTCCTCCCGCTCTTCAGGTTCCGATCCTACGCCCTTTTTCTCGATTCGATCTCGTTAGGTTTAGTGGTTGATGCTTCGGCTTGTGTGGAGAGTGGAATCGGAGCCTATCAATGTCGATGTTGTGAGAGCTGCGTAAATTAGGGAGGTGCAGAGAGTTTGGGGCACTTCACATTTGGAGAATTTAGTGAGAAATTGTGAAATCTCGATAGATGCATTGGGATATTAAGAAAAAAGATGAGCTTTTTTTCTGGGAAAAAGGTCTATCTTTTTTGCGTTTTATTGGTGGTTTGGGTGAGGTTCTTAGATTTGTGAAATCACACAAACAGACTATTGCATTTGGTCCTGATATGAACATGAGCTCTTCAAAGCAAATTTAGAAAAGGCGGCCTTTGCGTTCGTAGAGATTTTAGAATGAATAAGTAGTGAGTCAGTTTACTAATTGTTCAAGTTTTGGTTTTGAGGGATGAACCAAAAAAGAATCGTAACTGTGCCTGGAATTTCCTTCAATTGAAACACAGCCTACTTGGATGAAACAACTACTTAGATATCTCAAGAGATGTATAATCAAGAACTCATCTGACTTCAGTGATTTTACATTTTTAATCTATCAAATCTTTTTTTACCAATCAAAAGGTTAAATTTTTTGGATGCTCTTGGAGCTAACAGTAAGATTTTCTAAATAACATGATTATGTGGTTTCGTAATATTCAAATGTTGTTTTCATGTTTCACAATCTAAACATCTGTAAGAGTCCCATGATGGATTTCACTTCAAAGTGTTAAGGTTGTGAGTTCTTTCAGAAAATATCCTAGCCAACTTTTTCTTCTTTTCTCTCTAAATATGAATGTGTTTCGGTTTTATGTTTGGAGATGTATAGAAATTTAGCCATGATTGTTATTAATGTATTTGGTTGTATATAATTCCTAGTCAAGATGAATGAGTTAGGACAATCTTTATTGTAGATTTATGATTTGAAATGCACAGAAACAAAAATCACTGGTGCTTGTGTTTCTTGCAGGTCTCACTGTTGTTTGAAAGAAAAGAATGATCTTACCATGCAGAAAGGATTCCGGATATCAAATTTTAAGGTTTTCACCTCATATGGATCGCAAGCAAGCCTTAGTAGTGAAGAAGTAAATAAAGAAAAGCTCCTAATTGACTGTGGAGACGACCAAGAATGTGTACTTGGTATGTTTTTTTTTTTAATCTTTGCTCTTTTGTATACCTATTAGCCTTTAAATTTGTGATATGATATTTGGAGCCAAATGAAGGCATAACCAACTTCATAGCAGTATTAGATATAGCATTACAAATTATTATGTCTAATGCTTGTATGCTTGATCTTTTTCTTTATCATTTCACCTTGGCTTATGGTTTATTAAAGCTGTAAATTGAGAGGTTTCATTTTCCCTTTCTTTTCCAGTAGTTACAGTACTACATCCGACTTGGTGATCCTTGTTTAGTTTGAATTTTTCAGAACTTTTTATTTCATTTTGTAATTGGTCGTAGGCGTTAGGCTATAAATCAGCAGTTGTTGATTACTTCAAATGACATCTTGACATGTCATTTTTCTATACTGATATGATAATGTTAAGTCAGGGTACTTGTCAGTCAACGGAGCATCCTCCACGGCAATTAGTACTGGACAATAATATTCTACTACTCGTTGTTCTGGTGGCTGTCACTTCTCATTACCTGGACATTATTATAACTATGAAGTAAAAGTATGAGAGTAACTGAATAACTATCCTTTTTTATATCGCATATGCATGATTTTACTTGGTTTTTTAATTTTGATAACTATAAATTGGACATTGAGATTCTATTTCTTAATTTTGGTGAGTTCTGAAAGCGTTGCCTTTTTGTTTTCTTCATCCCAGAACATCAGTATTTTACCCGTTTCAAATTTCGTATTGTTGATTGTGTTCAACAAATCATGGTTTAAAAAATTCCCCATATCATTCCATTCAACTTACTTCGCAAAGTTTGGAACAACATCAAATATTTTTAATGAAGTCATTCTGTAGCAAGGATTTACGTTGGCACAAGCCATATCTACCGTGCCGTATTGTGCCAACAAAATATTGGCACGATACAGATCCCGTGCCGATGGCACGGCTCAAAACCCTCTATGCTTTAAATTAGTAAGTGATTTTCTTAATAAAGTTCAAAAGATTTGATAAAAGTACATAATAAATAGTTAAAATATTTTGTTGTTAAAGAAAATAAATATTTCATGCCATTATGTGTCGTCACACACGTATTTTTTGTAACCGGCACGCATTGGCACGGCCCGGCACACACCGTGTGGTACCGTGCCAGTAAGTTTCCGGCACGACCTCGTACCACGGCACTTAAATCCTTGTTCTATAGTGTATTCACTGTTCACTTTGCAGTGCTTTTGGATTGCTATCCATTATGTATTTGACCTTTAATATTCATTTTTGTACTGTTTTTGTGGTACTTTTTTGGTAACTTTCATCTGTATAAATATGCTCTTATTGTTGTTATTTGCATCAATCTCTAGGAGGTATAGTTGCGTTAGGAAAGTTTGATGCCCTTCATATTGGTCACCGACAACTCGCAATACATGCATCGAAAGCCGGAACTCCTTTCCTTCTTTCATTTATCGGAATGGCAGAAGTTCTTGGCTGGGAATCCAGGTAGATGTTTTCGTATTTTATTAGCTTAAATCCAGGTTTCATTACTTTCTCTTTCATCTTGAAAGGGAAATATGGCTTGAAAATTTACATTAAGCTACAAGTCACTTTCATATCTTCTATTGGAAATTCTTTGAAGGCTATGTGAGAAATAAATGTGGATGGTAAAAGAACCACCAAACGGACAAAAAAAGAAAGAAGATAGGAAGAGAAGCTTAGGTTCTTTTCTATAAATTAAGATGGCATAAACAAATTGGCTTATCTTACAGGCTAATTTTCTTATTTGTGGTATTTGTATGGGTATATACTTGTCTGCCATCTTCAAGACAAAAAAAAGCAGTGTGTTGAACTTATACATTACTTTGATTGATGGTGATTTAAATTTTTAGAGTAAAATGTGTGTGAAGGTGCTAAGCTGTTTATGTTTTACAATCTAAATACTTGTCAGTTGAAACTTTAATGCCGACAAAATCGTCTTTTGCTCTGCCTTTAACCTAAGTGGCTGCCTAGATATTTCAGGGGTCAAATGAAGATAATTATTTTTTGGCAAATGCGCAAACTTGTAATCTGAGATAGGATTGGAACAGCCATAAATATTTGAGTGGAGCAGCCATATAGAATAACAATGTGTGGTTAAGTAGTACTTTTCTTTCGAGTATAGTGAAAATACTGCTACTATACCTGTGTTGGGGCCTGGAATACGAACCTAGTTTCGTTTAATTATTGATCTAAAGAATATCATATTGAACTTACATTTCATCATCCTTTAACACTTCTATTTTTTAGAGGACGAATAAACTCACTCTATGCTCGATCATTGAATTAACTTGTGCTAAGTTGGATTGATTTTACAATATGTATTGCTGTGTATATTGGAATAAGTAATTATTGTTATATACACTGATAATTAATCTTTGATTTACTAGGAGAGGAGAAGGATAACAGGACTAGAATGTCAAATTGTAGTACAACTGATCATATGATTCCAACTATTAATATATCTAGAAGTGTCCAATTATTAATGTACTCAGAGAAAATAGAGCTACTACTGTAACTTCAGTATATATCTTACTTCTCAACTTCCTGCATAGGCCCCCAATTGTTGCAAAATGTGATCGAAAGCGTGTTCTTTCTTCGTGGGCCCCTTATTGTGGTAATGTTGCTCCTCTCGAATATCAAGTTGAATTTTCAAAGGTTAGGTATCTTACTCCGAGGCAATTCGTTGAAAGGTTGTCCAAGGAGCTCAGAATAAGCGGAGTGGTAGCAGGTATTCAAACTTCCTTTTGCGTTTGAAAACTGCAGAGCAACTACTGTTCCATTTGGTAGATCCTCTCCTTACGTTTTCTTTGCAGGTGAGAATTACAGATTCGGATACAAAGCATCTGGTGATGCATCGGAACTGGTGAGGCTATGCAAAGAGTACGGCTTGAGTGCATTCATTGTGAGCCCGGTCATGGACAAGGCAAATCGATCTTATAATGGGGCAACTACAAGCATCAATTCAAGTGATAAGGGGCAAGTATCTTCTACTCGAGTTCGCCATGCCCTAGCCATGGGCGATATCGATTATGTCACGGAATTATTGGGAAGAAAGCATCGTCTCATGCTATCCTTAAATGAAGGATGCCTCTCCATGGAGAAGAGAATTTTGGCCCCAAGATCGTGCATGTTAAACCAGCCACCAGGGGACGGCATGTATGAGAATTGTGATTTCCTGGTGAATAATGAATTAGTTGGATCCTGCAGGGTGGCTATTAATGCTGAGAACATCGATATTGAATTGAACGATCCAAGTTTTTGGCAAGAGAATGCAACTAAAGATGGTGACATTATAGGGATAGAGTTTGGTTGATTTAGTTTGCCATAAGTAGGTTAAACACACCTTTGGTTAGATTAGCTGACCAGTGGACACATTATACCGCTGAAGCCACATCGATGAATAAAATGCTTTTGGGTTGAGCAAATCACCTGCGAGACTACGCGCGATCTCGGTTTTTTGGAGATTCAAGAAGTGTTCAGCAGGGCGGGATGCGATCCGCGTATTGTCATACTTTTAATTATTCATTTGTGTCAAAAGAAAGATAAAAGAGTGGCCTGCCTCAAATAAATATGTGAGGGCCAAAATTACTCTGTAGTTAGATGAGTTTAGCTTCTTTCCATCTTTTGTTCTCTGCTTGATCTTTTACAGTTGAGTTCCAGCGTTTGCTTCCTTGTAGTTGGTGATACTACAAAAGGAGGGTTTTGATCTGCATTCGAGTCCTCTGTCGTTAGAAGTATTATGCATTGTATAACCATTCCAGTTCTAGTTTGTATCATTTTTCTTTTGAATGAAATCATTGATTGACATTGTTGTTATCTGATGATGATGTTATATCTGAACAATGCCAATTTTCCATTTCTCTGAACTGCGATACTAGTTGAAGAAACTGTCTCGTCCACACAAACTCCTCTAATCTCCAATACCCCGCACCACCATGCTCTCCACTCTCTCCTCCCCTTCACCACCACCACCACCATCTCTTCCTCCTCCTCCTCCTCCTCCCTCCTCTCTCCCCAACCTCCTCAAACTCTCCACCTCCTCCTCCTCCTCCCCCTCGTGGTTCGTGCTCCTCCGCTCCTACGCCCACTCCCCCGACCCCGCCCACAAGCGCCGCTCCCTCCTCCTCTTCCGCCGCATCCTCCTCATCCACCTCCCCCTCGCCTCCCCATCCCGGCCCCTTCGCTTCTCCTTCCCCCTCGCCCTCAAGTCCTGCGCCTTCCTCTCCGCCCTCCCCGAGGGCTCCCAGCTCCACGCCCTCCTCACCAAGCTCGGCCTCGCCCCCGACACCTTCGTCGCCAACAGCCTCGTCCACTTCTACGCCTCCTGCGGCCTCCTCCCACTCGCCCACCGCGTGTTCGACCGCATCCCCGCCCGCTCCCGCGTCTCCTGGAACGCCATCGTCGACGCCTGCGTCGCCAACGCCGCCCACGACGCCGCCCTCGCCCTCTTCCGCGCCATGCAGCGCGCCGCCCACCCCCCGGACGCCTTCACGCTCCAGAGCGTCCTCGGCGCGTGCGCGGCCTCGGGCGCGCTCTCCCTCGGCATGTGGGCGCACGCGCTCCTCCTCCGCGCCCCCGGCCTCGGCGCCGCCCCCGTCGCGCGCGACGCCCTCATCAACAACTCCCTCGTCGACCTCTACGCCAAGTGCGGCGCCATCGACATGGCGCGCCAGGTGTTCGACGAAATGCCCCAGCGCGACGCCGCCTCGTGGAACGTCCTCATCCTCGGCCTCGCCGCGCACGGCCGCGTCGCCGAGGCGCTCGCCGCGTTCGCCGACATGCCCGCCTCCGCCCGCCCCAACGCCATCACCTTCGTCGGCGTCCTCAGCGCCTGCAACCACGCCGGCCTCGTCGACGAGGGCCTCCGCTACTTGGACCTCATGATCACCCGATTCCGCATCGAGCCCCGGCTCGAGCACTACGGCTGCGTCGTCGACCTCCTCGCGCGCGCGGGCCGTGTCGACGCGGCGCTCCGCGTGGTCGCCGCCATGCCCCGGAGCCCCGACGCCGTGATCTGGCGCAGCCTCCTCGACGCGTGCGCCAAGACCACCACCACCACCACCACCACCACCACCACCACCAATCTCCACCTCACCGAGTCGCTCGCCGAGCGCGCGCTCCAATTCAAGGACGAGGACCCCGCCGCCAGCGGCGCCTACGTGCTCCTCTCGAGAGTCTACGCCTCCGCGCAGCGGTGGAACGACGTAGCCGTTATCCGCCGCCTGATGACCGAGCACGGCATCCGCAAAGAGCCCGGGTTCAGCTCCGTCGAGGCGGACGACGGAGTCCTGCACCAGTTCGTGGCCGGGGACACGTCGCACCCGCGGTCCGCCGACGTATACAAGATGCTCGACGAAATTCAGCGGAGGCTCGAATCGGCCGGCTACGAGCCCGACTGCTCGCAGGCGACGATGGTGGCCGGGGCGGACGGAGTGAAGGGGAATTCGCTGCGGCTGCACAGCGAGAAGTTGGCGATCGCGTTCGCGCTCCTCCACCGCAGCAGCTCCGCCGGAGAGGGAGCTCCTCCCATCAGGATCTTGAAGAACCTGAGAGTGTGCAGGGACTGCCACACTATGAGCAAGCTGATCTCCAGGGTTTATAGCGTGGAGATTATTGTGAGGGATCGGATCCGGTTTCATCACTTCAAAGCTGGTTCCTGCTCCTGCATGGATTACTGGTGAGCGTTCCATCTATATATATATATATATACATATATATCACTTGAGAGAGCCATAATTACAGATAAGATAAAATGATGATTAGAATTATTTTATATCACTTAAGAAGGAATATACACGCTGTTGATAACAGTTGATAATGTTATTCTTTGCAGTAAAGTGAGCAGTTTTTGGGCTACTAAAACCTACAAAATTTTTTAGATATAAAAATAGACATTCAAAATTTTTATTTATGAGGATAGAACGATAAAAACAGTAAATCATTTATCGTATTCTAAAAATAGTGAATCATTTACTGCTTTTATCTTTATTAATATATTTCTACGTCCAAACTTCAAAAATGTATAGTATTAATCACTAAAAATACTTTGTCTTTAAAAAAAAAAAGGTGAATAATTTATTATATTTAGAAAGCGATAATTCATTCACTGTATAGATCTAATTTTATAAATAAATTTTTTAGAGCACTATTTTTATAATTATAGTATTTACTAAGTATATTAATAAAAAAAAAAAATTGCAAATTGATCTTACCCTTTGCTGTAAATTGTTAAACAGAGCTATATAACTCTCAAACAGGAAAATGTCTCTCTATTTATAGTTGTTTCACTTTTGGTCCTCAAAAACTATAGTAAATGGTGTCAACCAAATACCACAATCTAATTTAATTTATAAAATTTGGACGACTCACTAATACAAAAATGATGTAATAATGGCATGACTAATGATGCGGTAATAATTAAGATATAATATTATTATTTTCACATTAGTCAATTACATCGTTCATATTTAGCCTGCTAAATTAAATCACTCGCATCAAATTTTGTTTAATAATTCAAAGGAAAAAACTTTTTATCTCCAAAAGATGATGCCAACTGATTCAGCTATCGAATTATTATAAGATTATTATAGTTTAACCGTTATGTATTTCCTATTAGAGACTCCCTGCCTATAGCCCTTTTTTTAAAAAAATTCAAACTATTCTCGTAAAATGTAAAATTCTCAATCTAGCCTTATTTTACTGAATAGAAAAGAGAAAATTGTCAAAAAATATATATATTTTTTATAGTTAATAGGAGTAGGGATGCAAACGGGGCGGATCTGGGGCGGGAGCCCCGCCCGACCTCCCGCCCCGACTACAAAAAGTCTCCCCCGCCTCCCACCCCGAATCCGTGACGGGTTGAAAATAGTTATCGTATAATCCGCCCCGCCTCATAACCCNAAAAATATCAATCACAATTCAAAACAAAATTCATAAGTTTCAAATACATTAGAAATAAGAGTACTAACTTATTTGTATTTTGAACTTTTTTGTAAATATATTATTTTTTAAGAATATTTTTTTTAAAATATAAATAATTTTCAGGGCGGATTCGGGACGGATTCGGAGCGGATCATGGCGGAGCGGATTTGGGGCGGGTTAAAATTTCTCCCGTTTTCTGCCCCGAATCCGTCTCGGATCGTAAAATTTATCCCGTTTTCTGCCCCGAATCCGTTTATTTTCTCCCATTTATTGCCCCCGTCGGGACGGATCGGGACGGGAGCTCCACCAACCCGGATCCGTTTGCATCCCTAAATAGGAGAGAGTTGGTGTGAAATGGAGAATTGGAATGAAATTGATCCATCTCTCCGAGCACTTAATAAATGTCACTTTTTAAAAAAATTTAATGTACCTGCGTGCTAATTGTATGCGTTTCTTATTTCACGCGTGATGTACCCACGCTTTGTACCTGATGTAATTTATAACATATAGTATAGGAGCAACAATACATCATAAGTATTAAAATTAAACTCTTAATTAGTAAAAGGTATATTTTGATTTTACATAAAGTAATCTATTGAACAAATTTTCGATTTGAATTAGTTAATATGATAGTACTAAAAAAAATTGGTAGTACATACCAAATTTGTTAGCATCCTATATAATATTAAGTATCTTATTTCGTTTTGTTACTTACCAAATTAGATAATACCCAATTTGTTATCCAACTCAAAAAAATATTAAATTTAAATTTAAGTTTTGAAGTTGGTATTGTAATATAAAATTTTAATTTCAAAATTTATATTAAACTTTTAAATTTTGAATCTACATTGCAATTTTAATCGGTAAGTCAAATTTTAATTTTTGATTTAAATTAAAATATTGAATCTACATTGCAATTTTAATCTGTAAGCCAAATTTTAATTTTTGATTTAAATTAAAAATTTTGAATTTGAACTGAAAGTTTTATTTTAAATTTGTATTTTATATTTAAAAGTTGAATTTGATTTATAATTAAGTTTTTTATATTACTTTGTATTTAAATTTATAGTTTAGTTGTAATTTGAATTCCAACTATTGTTATAGATATTTGAGAAGGTTATAGTATTCTTAGTTAGATAAAATAGGTTTTGTAGGCCAAAATATTTTTCTAAAACTAAAATACCCTTTAAATAGGTACTTGGTGAATGATACCTATGCCAGAATAATAGATCGCCTTTACAATCATATTACATTTCAACCATCTATTTCAAAAAATAAATAGCTAAAATTTACGTGATGTATTGAAGTATTACTCTATATAGGATATATTATATTTTAATAAAATCTCTTTATAGAGAAAAAGAAGTATTAACTTTTGTACAACTATTCAACATATATTTATATTGGTATTGATTTCAAAATATAAGTATTTTCTTAAGCAAACTAGTAAAGTTGGTAATATGTTTATTTTAGGACATTTTTATCGGATCTATGCAAGCAATGTCAGGAATTGCAGATATTATAATAAATTAATTTGTTATCTGATTCTTAGATTTTTGAAAAAACTTCAAATACCACCCGTGTGATATCACAATTTTTCACTTTAGTGCCCTGTGGTTTAAAGTGTATTAATTTAGTATCCTGTGATTTTATTTTTATCTTTTTATTATCGATTCCACTAATTTTTTTCGTTAAATTAGTAACAAAATTAAAACTAAAGGATACTAAAATGAATATTCGATAAATCTAAGTGGGATATCTGAAGTTTTTTGTATATAGTTAACGAAATATTAATAGAAAAACTGACGAAAAGATAAAAATGAAACCACAGGACTCTAACTTGATACATATTAAATCATAGGATATTAAAGTGAGAATGTATGAAACCGCATGTGTGGTATTTGAAGTTTATTCTAATTTTTTTTTTAATCGATTTTCTAATGTTCTATAAAATCTGCAAGTATATACTGTGTTGTATGAAATTTCTGACTTTAGCGTAACTAAGTATCAAATAATTTTCAAAATTACAAAAATATTCGAGAAATTTAGAAACAACCCTTATAAAATTAGGATTTATAATTAAAAAATTAGATACAGCAGGGATTAGTTTATAAAATATATTTTTCCTATCAATCTATAATAAACCGGGTGCGCCCAATAATTTGTTAGCACATATATCGACTGTAGAGGACAGGCCTAAGTAGGAATGTAAATGGATGTGGATATCTAGAATTTTATTTGAACCAAACTCAAACGAAAACCCGACAGATCTCGATATGGGTATAAACTTTACCTATATCCGATCCAGACCCGAACCCGAACCCTAACTTGAAGCTGATCTGAACCCGAATTAATTTTCCGTTATATCGTACATATAAATATTTGATGTTATATTTGAATTTGGAGTTTTGCTAGGTTATTATCGGTAGTAAACAGTTCGGTTTACTGCCGATTTATTTTCAATAATAGAGCTTCTAAATCAACGATCCATACCGTTGAATGTGATCTAGGTCATTTAGACTATCTGAAAATTAAATTTCATATTTTTTCGATATTATTCTCTCGTCCATCAAGTGGACATAAAATGAACGGCTCAAAATGAATATTTTTTAAAAAGTAATTGTACAATTTTTGTATTCAAGATCTAGAGTCTAAATCTTATTTTAAATAGTTTTTTTAAAAAAATTATAATAAAAATTTAGCTGATTTGAACTGTTCTATACTATTAAACGAGTAAACGCAATCGTATTAACCATTAAAATTATAAATTTTGTAATCCTTTGGTCGTTCAGTTAGTAATGTCAAAAAAATATAAAATTTAATTTTTAGTTACTTTAAATAATTTAGGTTATTTTCAATGTTGCTTATTGTTAATGTGAAAGCTCTATTATCGAAAACAAACTGATTGTAATCTGAGTCATTTACTAGTCCAACACAACTATTGAATTTGGATTTTTAAAATTTAGATTTAACATAACATGTTTTGCGATTTGGTGAACAGAAATCATTATTTTGCATTCGGATTTGGGTTTCAAATATTTGGTCATATTCGGATTTAGATAAGGATTTTTAAAATTTGTCGGATTACGGTTCGAATTTAGACTTCAAATTTGATAGTTTGATTCGGGTTCGGATTTTTGAAAACCCGCTCTGTGCATTCCGACACAATAAAGTGATCCACTGGGGCTCCTCCACGGCTTCTCTGCTGTGTGGAGCATTTTCATTCACACTTTTTAAATCTCGAGTGTAGAAGGCTTAAAATTAGAATTTAATTATCTGAATATATTTTATAACATTTGAAAAGTTTATATTTTTATGACATTTCAAATAAAAATCTAATTCATTAAATATGTGCTGTGATATTAAAATTTATAAGCTCTAGACGGCATATTTATTGAAGTGAAATTATGATTTTCTTGTTAGATTTCCGTGCATTTGGTGCACTCGAGATGAAAGAGTGACATGTGTTGCAAATAAATCTCCCAAAAATCAATTATAAGAAACTAAAGATCACAATTTAATTTATTGATTGCGTTCTATGAAATTCCAAACACTTATGTATTATAATTATAAATTTTAAACATATTTATTGAAACAAAATTGTATTTCTTTTCTTAGGTCTCGAGTGCACGGAATATGTGGACGGGACACGTCTTTTAATACATATGGCCATATTTCACATATGTATTATGCTATATTTAGTTAAGCGATTTTATATAGATAACTAAAGCCATACCTATTTAGTGTCAGATAAATTTATCACGTTTAGATTCGAAACAAGATTTCAAATATGGCTAAATTATAGAAAATTCTCTTGTAATAACCCGTTTTTTCACTTTACCTTCCTGACATTTAAAAACCTACACTTTGCCCCCCTGTAAAATAAAAAATGTGCACTTCATCCCCTACTGTTAGGGTTCCGTTAAAAAATATATTTTTATGACGAAAATACCCCTCCGCCATCTCCCTGTTGCTTCGACTCCCTCCGGCTCGCCACCTCGCCGCCGCCTCGCCGACTCACAGCCTAGCCGCCTCGCCGTCCTCCACTGTCTCGCCGTCACCCACATCCCCTTCGCCGTCCTCTGCCACCTCGCCTTCGCCTTCTTTACCCTTCTCCTACTGTCGCCCACCTCGATTTTCTCCTACTGTCGCCGAAATCGACGGCGACGAGGGTACAGGAGGAGAAGGGGAGCAAGTAGAGAAGGAAATGAAGAGAAATCGCGGCCCATTAAGGTGGAAATCGCGGCCGAACGAAGGGGCGGCGGAGGAAGATAGAGAAGAAGACGACAATGGTGAGGGGCAAAATAGTCATTTTACATACCGTAACCCCCCTGTGAATATTTTTTATTTTATAGGGGGGCAAAATGTAGGTTTTTAAATGTCAGGGGGAAAAAATGAAAAAACAAATTATTACAAGAGGGTTTTCTGTAATTTAGCCTTCAAATATTAATAACCCATTGACATTCAAGCTTTCATAAATTTGCCTACCACGAAAAAAAAGTTAGGGTGTTAATTTAAGAAGGAGAATTGGTTGTTGGTCACTGGCCTGCACTTTAAAGGCACTGGGTTTTGGAATGGAAGATGACAAAAATGCAATAGGTAGATTTAGTTAGAAAGGCTTAAATAGGGAAAGAATGAGGTGGAACTTTTGAATTTTGTCAACCAAATTGGGAAAAGGAGAAAAAAGAAAAAAAAAAGATTCTTAGAATAAATATACAGTTTTTAATGTTTTTGTAGATGAATTTAAGCATAGCATGTGTCGCCGCATTATTGGCAGAGTCTACTGAAAGATATCCGTCCGAGCAATAACTCCACCACATGCTAGCTTCAATGACCATGTGTTTTTTCACATGTGCAGCAGATCTTTTATATGATAAGGATGATGCACATGCACTTTGCCACTTTCTTTACTTCATTACCTTAGTAGAGGAAATGTATATATATATATATATATATATATATATATATATACAAATTAACCATAAAATCAATAAAAGCCAATGAAAAACAAAGAGCAAAAGAAAGAAGCATCCAACTCACATTAATTCAGATAGTTTGGAATAATAATAATAATAATAATAATAATAATAATAACAAAAGGGGAGAAAAATCCATAGGCATCATGGGTCTAACTAGTTACGAGCTCTTGTTTTGATTTGTTTCACACAATAAGTAGCAGAACCAATAGGTTAAAAAAAGAAAAACACAAAAAAGAAAAACGAAAATAAATGAAAATGCTCACCGCCGTTCGATAACATTAGCGATAACATTAGCGCGCTCGATCAGACGGTGTAGGCTTGTTGGATGGTCTCGATGTCCAAGCCCTTCAGCCTCACCACGGACTCCACGTGCCCTTTCAGTGTATGCAGTTCCCTTAGCCTGCGATTCCGCGCATACAAAATAATTAGTTCTTGGAACAATAAATCTGAGCTGAGTTATTGTAAGAGATGGAACTTCGTCACACCTCGCAATTTCGGCTCGTCTCTTGGCCTCTTCGGCGATCTGATTAAGTTCGTTGACGTTGCTCCTTTCGCTGAACATCTTGGTGTCCGGCGGTTGAAGCCCATGCAGCGTTCTCTGGGCGTGCGCCCACTGGAGCTCTCTCGCTTCCTTACCGAAATCCTTCTTTCTCGTAAAAGCAATCTACACGGACAAAGAGAGTGGCCCGTCAGTTATAAATGAGGNGGTTAAGATCTGAAATGGGTATATTACTCTTTGCTCAATAACAAGATCCCACGCTTTGCCGCTGAGCGCATATCGGATTAAGAATTTGATTATATCGAGAGGGAAGTAGAAAATGATATTGTAAAGCCAAATGACACCGGCCCAACCCCATCCGATCCCTTTGATTGCAGCGAATCCCCAGTCAGCATACACGGCAATCAATGTAGCAATCTGTACATACAAATGATATATAAACCACTGCATACGAGATCCTTTGAATCGGATATTAAGATATTTATTTGTTAACCTAAAAACTGGAAAGAGAACTTTACCAGCTGAGCAACGAAGAAAGCAGTGACGAGGAGCAAACCGGGGCGCTCAACAAAGGACCAACTGCGGGACCGCGTTACGAATATGAGAGCTTGACTGATGGTGCTAACTTGAAGGTAAACTGCAGATGCGAGCTTTTGGAAGTCATCCTGAGCTGTTTTCTCGAGACTTTCAACCTTGAATACCCGCTGAAACGAATTCATCATATTTAACTAATCAGAGCTTAGCGTGAGACTCTTTCTGTTCAGGTAGAACTAGTGGAGGCTTAAAAACAACTAGTAAATGATGTTCTGGGATTGAAAATGACTTCCAGCTTTATTTTGGCATTAACAATATGATTTTGAAAAATCATGATAAGTTTTAGGCGCAATTTAAAGGCTTATACCGGGAAGAAATCAGTTTTGTACGCCGCCCAGAAGAAAATGACAGTCATCATGGCCAAGTAACCACCGAGGATAATTCCAGTTGCGAATATCTCAGCCAGCTTCCAACTATCTGGGAGTGGGGATGGTTTCACCCTGTCCTTTGATATAGTCATTATGGTACCTGTTCGAAGGAGGAGATGGACAGTTTGCATGTGAACCATTACAACCAACAGCCCAGATGATGATAGCAAGAGAAAAATAAAAAAAACGAAACAAAAAACAAAAAAAACGCAAACAAAAACGAAGTTCAACTCAGCAATTTGGGAGAGACGAAAGTGTTACCGTCATTTAGGATAGCGATGATCAGGACCATAAATGGTGGAAAATCAAACTTCCATATGAGCGCGAGCAACATAAACCCAAGCTGTTAAAAGATGCATGACAGTTAATGTTAGTCTCCAATATCAATTTTATAAGACCAAAGAAGTGGCAATATTATTGACACAGGACAAGAAAACTTCAAAAGTTCAACTCCCGTAATTACTTAAAAAATACCATGTAGAGCATAAAGGATCGAGTAGTGGGCATCAATATATGATTAACAGTGCACCAAACCATGATTTTTTTTATAAATCATCTCAGTTAATCGAATAACAGTAGAGCAGAGAATATCTTTCCGACAAGTGTGCATTCTAATTTATCCAGTGCATCTATGAACAACTACAAAGTGGCAGACCGAGACCAACATCGAAAGTCACAGAGAATGCTTGGGAAGGATATGTTATTTTGACGAAGCCATGTGAGCCATATGTTAGTAAAACGGCAATGAAAAACGTACCACTATACGGATGGTAATTGACACTGCGTAGATCTGCAACCACAAAGCAAACCTTGGTCAGAGCAATTAACGCAACACTTAAGAGAAAATTGTCCTAATATCTTCATAGGAATAACTTACGGTGTAGTTCTTCATACGCTGAAAAATTGCACGACTAGTCAGCACAGCACTTATGATCACACTGAGACCGGGTTCTGTAAGAACGATATCAGAAGCACTACGAGCTGCATCAGTAGCATCCGCGACAGCTATCCCAATATCAGCTTTCTTTAGGGCTGGAGCATCATTGACTCCATCACCAGTCATTCCACAAATATGCTTCCGTGCTTGCAGGCGTTTAACAATCTCATACTTATGCTCTGTAAGCAAAAAGAAGAAATAATTAGCATCTAATTAATTAAGGAAAAGAAGGAAAAACCAACTGATCAACCAAACGAAAGATATTTAAATAAGAAAGCAACGATACCAGGGAATACTCCAGCAAAACCATCAGCCTTCTCTATTAGCTCATCGATCGGCAAAGCAGCTATAGACTCATCCTTGTTCTGGCCCAACAAAGCAGATGATGGGTACATATTTGTACCCATACCCAGACGACGGCCGGTTTCCTTTCCTATGGCGAGCTGATCACCTGATGCACAGTCGAGAAACCTTTTACAACTTAGGCTGTTATCACTAGAATGAACTTGCCATTACGAAAGAGAAAAGGCGTATCTAATATCTACTGCACTTTTATCACCTACAATATAGTTCCTCAGGTGTCATGGAATCACAGGCATTTGGAATGACTAGTATGATGTATTCAGCTAAAACAATAAAATTTCTCTGCAACATGTTTGTTTAAAGACTAGCTAGCTAATAAATCCAATGAAGAGGATTCGTGCAAAACCCTACAGAATTAATAAGTGGAATTTCTGTTAGGACTGAGCTTTCAACAGATCTCTAAAGTGAAAGTTATCATCCTTCATTCTAATCTATATCACTTTAGTCTCATTCTGGTTTCAGCTTGTTAGTACTCACAGTGAATATTCGGATTCAACACATTAAAAACAGTTATTTGCTTCCCAAGTACATTTTACTTCCATTTATATGCTCAACTCCTAAGGGATCTTAGACCTGACTTCACAAAGCCAAGATAATCGCTCAAACTCAATGGAAATAGCAAGAACAAGAGAAAATCACAAAAAATTCTACGAAAGAAGCCAGACCTGTAATCATCTTGACATTCACACCAAGGTTCAGAGCCCTTCTAATTGTTTCTGCACTATCATGTCGGGGAGGATCAAAAAGTGGCAAAAGGCCAAAGAACTGCCATGGAGCTCCCGAACTCTCTTTTCTGCCTTCTGGAACCTCCTGCACAAATGAAAGAAATTTAAATTAAGATGCAAGAAATATATATATATAAAGAAAGAACATGCACATAAACTCCTTATAACTTAGTGTAATTTCCACATTTTCCCCCGGCTGCCACCCCACAAACTCCCCTCTGCCTGAAAAGGACAAAAATTCTACAAACTATTGAGCACTGATCTATGTCTAGAGCAACTGATCTCACCTAATGGAACACCGAAGGACGAGGCAATGTGACGGAAATTGTAGTTTAAGGAGTTTATATAAAGATGTCAATATTTCGGGCGTTAAAAGTAAAGAAAAAAAAAATCTCAATATATGTAATGGGAATTTCCTGCAATTTAGCATAGAATATACATAAGAGGTCAAAACCATTTTAACTGCCATCAGAAAACACAAGAAAAACTTCCACTAGGATGATGTAGTTTTCACCTGATACGCCACAGCAAGCGACCGAAGTCCACGCTCAGCAAACTTATCAATCACAGCATGTACTCTGCGCTCTATCTCAGATTTATTGTGGGCAAGATTGAGAATCTGCAGCTCAATTGGGAAAATTAATAAAAGCCCAAACTTAGTATGGAAAATTCTATGCAAGACAATAGTTAAACAAAAGGCAAGCAAAGATTATAAGATGCCAATACCTGTTCTGGTGCACCTTTGCTAACCCGATGCATCTTTCCCTCACTATCAAGGTAAGTCAGAGCAGTTCTTTTGTCCGTAGGATTAAAAGGAAGAAAATGAACCTCTTGGATACCAGCACGTGCCTTCAAGCAGCAACCAAAAGAATTAATGGTGAGGATAAAAAGTTATCACATAAAAAAAAGATCAGAAAAAGATGCGAAAGCTTCTATTTTACCTCTTTTGGGTCAGCGAGCATGCCAACAATGGCAGTGTCTATAGCATCTTGATTTTCAGTTCGTGAAGCTCGAGCAGCCATCAGAATTATTGTGTCCTGGGTTACTCCCTTTGTAAAAACCTGGTAAAATATTGTTGTAGTAGTGCAAAGGTTAGTGAATTAAAAAAAACACTCTACAAGGGTATTGTACAAAGATGTAAGCATCACGGACACGGACACGGGGCACAGTACGACTTGAACACATGGACTCGACAACTTTCAAAAAATTAGAACACAGACACAACATGGACGCCGCTAATAAAATATAATATTATTAATATAATAACATACCTTTATTATATATAAAATATTAATTTTGTTAAAATGCTGTTATATTTCTAATACGAATAAAAATTAATAAAATTCTCATTGATAGTTCACGTATTTTAAGAAAAGAAATTCTTCACCATACATAATTTATTTATATTGTCCAGAAAAAATTGTGTATCCATTCATCAAAAAACCAAAATATTTATCATCTTACATTATATATGCAAACAAAAAGTAAAAAAAAAAAAAAAAATATATATATATATATATATATATATATAGAGAGAGAGAGAGAGAGAGAGAGAGAGAGAGAGAGAGAGCTAGTCTCCTATACTATCTATAGTACCGGGGCTCCGGTACTATAGTCCTGTTTTCGATCTTCGGGTGTTCAAATCAACGATCCACACCGTTAAAACTGATCTAGGATATTTAAAGTTTTTAGAAATAAAATTTTATATCTTTTCGACATATTTTACTTTATGATCAAATCATTTAAAAATTGTCAAATTTCAATGGCTACTATCGCGAGTTTGGAGTTTAAGGGTGTAGAAGAATCTAAATTTCTTCAAATTTTGGTAGAAAATACTTTAAACTATCTAAATTAAGGTTAACATTATTGATCTTGAATTTAAAAGTCCTATGCTCAAATTTTAAAGATCATTCAATTTCCACCGTCCATTTTGACATAATTTATTTACTAAGTAAACGATGCCAAAAAAAACTAAAATTTTATTCCTAAGAACTTCATATACCCTACATCATATTTAACGGTGTGGATTGTTAATTTGAACACCCTAAGATCGAAAACAAGACTATAGTACTGGAGCTCCGGTACTATAAATAGTATAGTAGCCTAATTCTATATATATATATATATATATTTTAATGGGATGCGCCATGGGCTCGCGTCAAACGCGCGTCCACGGCGTGTCCGCATCGGACACGCCTCCGACACGGACAGTGTTTGTGATACATAGGCAAAGATTCATCAAGTCCGACCTCAATAAGGTTCTTGTCCACAGTTAGCTTATTCAAAGTCAGCGTTCCAGTTTTATCACTGCAAAGAACATCCATGCCAGCCATCTCTTCAATTGCAGTCATTCTCTTTGTGATAGCTCCCTGCAACAAGGTTCAATTTGTAAGTAACAATCTCATAAAATATTCGCTTCCTCCAAGACAACTTATCCAAAAGGAAAGATCCTAACAAAATTATAGTTAAAGATTTTCATAAAATTTTTCTCATGCAAACCTGTTGAGCCAAACGATGGGATCCGATTGCCATTGTGACAGATAGAACAGTGGGCATGGCGATGGGAATCCCTCCAATGAGAAGAACCAATAGATTGTCAATTCCGGGGCGGTATGCTCTGTGCTGAATCGGATACATAACAATAATCTCCACAAACATTCCTACTGCAATGGAACAGATACAGAAATTCCCAATAGATGTCAAGACCTGCATCACAAATGAAAGCAAAAAACAAACGGAAAAAAAAAAGGAATCAGTAACTGTACGAAAGAGTAATACAAACATCTTTAAGTTAAAAAAAAAACAGAGAGAGAGAGAGAAAAATTGAAATTCTCTATCTTGCCTTTTGGAAATGACCAACTTGGTTTGTGGAGTCGACCAAATGTGCGGCCTTGCCGAAGAATGTGTGAACACCGGTCGCTATAACAACCGCCTCGATCTCACCCTGCTTGCACGTTGAACCGGAATACACACCATCACCGGGACCTTTGGTTACCGGCAGTGACTCTCCGGTGAGGGCAGACTACAGTGCAAAGTCAGAAAAAAATTGAAGGAAAATAGTTCATTACACTGCACAATCATGGCAGAACATGATTCAATTCCAAAAAATTAGAGAGAAAAAGAAAAGAAAAAGAGGACGACGGTCGAAACCTGATCGATCTTCAACGGATCTCCATGAAGGAGACGCGCATCGGCTGGAATGATATCCCCGAGTTTGATGCTGATGATGTCTCCCGGGACAAGGATAGCTGCTTCCTCCTCACTCCATCTTCCATCCCTAAGAACCTGGATTCAGCACAATTGTAAGCANAAAAAAAAAAAAAAAAAAAAAAAAAAATTATATACACGTAAATCACTAATTTTGCTCTAAATTACTCATGGGTTGTCAAGATTCTCCTTTATTGACATCCAAAGTTCATTCTTTTATCTCTCAGGTGCTGAAACAACAGGAATTGGAAAGGAAACAACAAAATTTTATTTTCAGAAGTAAAATGGTGTCGCTCATAGTGTTAAGAACCTTGGCTTTCGGGGCGAGCCGAGCCATGAGGGCGGCGGCCGCATTGCCGGCGTTGTTCTCTTCGATGAAGCTGATCGTCGAGTTGATCAGAAGCAGGGTGATGATGCCCACAAAATCTTGCCAATCCGGGGGCTTCCCCTGATGAAGAAAAAAAGGAAAAACAACCACCAAAATATGCATCTTAGATCGTTTTCACTCGATGAAAACTGAGAAAAAGGAGAAAAAAAAAGTTTGATGAGACTGTGATCTTTACCCCTCCGTTCGCGAGGGCGATCGCCATGATCGCCGCGGCCTCCATGACCCAGGATAGAGGGTTCCACATGAACCCTAAGAATTTCAGGAATTTGCTCTCCTGTAACCATTTTCAACGCGGATAAAGAGATGAACCACGATTACGGCCCAAAACCCCCTAAAAATGAAGAAAAATCCGCACCTTCTTCTCCTCGAGCTTGTTGGGGCCAAAAATGCCGAGCCTCTGCGCGGCTTGTTCGCTGGTGAGCCCCTCGGGGCTGCATCGTAGGTTCTCAAACACCTCCTCCAATGGTATGTTCTCCTACTCAAAACCCCCCCCCAAAAATTAGCCCAAAATTCACCAAAAAACTCCCAAAAAATCGACAAAAACTTGGGGAAACAGAGAAAAGCGGGATCGGAGATCAAAATTGGAGGTACCAAATCCACCGCCTCCTTGAGCACGGCATCGAGGCTCGCCTCCTTCTCCCCCATCCTCGCCTCTCTCTCTCTCTCTACTTTTTGCTGTTGCTGTGACTGTAACTGAAGATTCGAAAAATAAAAGGAAAAGAAAAAGAAAAAGAAAAGAAGTAGGGGGAGTGAGTGGAACTCCACAAGGCTTAAAAACACAGAAGCAAAAGGCTTCTTATGTAAAGGATGAGGAGAGAGAGGGAAGGAAATATAAAATTAAGTTAAAAAAAAAAAAGGTGGGGTTTTGATTCTTTTTTGAAGGGAAAAAGTGGGAATCAGTTCTATGGCTTTTGGCACATGAACATAATTTTCTAGAAACCCTAAAAACGCATAATAAAAAAATAATAAAATAATTAATAATTGAGAAAGGGAGAGTGAGGTAGAGTAGATGGAGAAACTATTGCCTACACCTTGTGTATGAGCAAGTCCATCTCTTGCACCATAGTTAAACTCCCTACTAGAGCTTGTTTAGGAACTTTTGGAACATTTTACATAGTTTTTTTTTTTTTTTTTACCCCATCACTCTATTTCAATTATTGTATTTATATACAATTTGGATGGGTGATATATTGCTCTATTTTTACCAACTTGATACTATATTTTGGACTATAGACTATATAGTCTAAAAATAGGAGTAGAACTAGTGGGGAAAAAATTATATAGAGGCATGATTCTCTGCCTTTTAGTGAGATTGTAGAAATTATATTATAATCAACTCAGCACGCTGAGTATAAAACGATATTAATTATCTATGAAAAAAAATAAAATATTTTTTTTTACTTTCTCATTACATAAAATATATTATACTGACAATTCCAAATGTTATATGCATTTTCTGGCATTGGAAAGATTTTACGCTGTTAAACATCATGAACTTTTAGGCGCCAGTTTTTATGAACCAAGAAAACACCTCTTCTTATATCCATTGATTCTTGGAACTACTTGATATTCATATAGCAAATTTTTTAAAAAAAACTTCTGATTCGTATGCATAAACTTTTTAGATGTTTTCGATTCATCTACTGTCATAAATCTTGATTTTAAGATATTAATTATTGAATATTATATGCAGCGGCCTATGAGATGTACAGATACACAGGGTGTAAAGTATGAATAATAATTTCTAGTGGTGAGGACATGAGCATCATACAATGGAGACCACAAAGAAGCAGAGCAAGGGGAGATGTACTTGCCTGGTACACAAACTCTATCCTTTCCTTGTTACACTTCTCCTCCTTTAATTAATTACATTTAACCTCCACATTTATATTCAAGGCTTTGTTTGGAATAAAATATATATATA